>NW_008794775.1:87143-98782 GCF_000699145.1 Aptenodytes forsteri | reverse complement strand
TCATAAATCCAGGTTTTTATCACCACAGAATGCAGCCCTATCTGCATTTAATGAAAAAATAGAAGGACATTATTTTACCCGTGAATGCACCAACACAGTTTCTGTCGAAGCTAATGGACTACTCACAGTGGTAACTGCTGCTCTTCATAATTAGTAGCTGTGGTCGCTGGGGACTTTAGACAAGACTCTACATTTGTGCAACACCCCATATCTCTCATAATAAGTGCCATACTTACTGGCACTTTCAGGGATTGTCCGTGGCCTAGGCGGGACCACGGAGCTTTGGGCAGATCATTTACCTCCCCTGTACTTTGACACCTACCTGGAAAACAGAGCAGGTTACTCTGTGGGAAGCCAAGAATAAAGTACATTAAAAGCTTTGAGAAAGTGTTATTCAGTGGTAACTGAACCCTTATGTGTACCTATTGTACCTATGATTTTCAATTCCTGAGTCCTACAGCGCATCTTTCTGAAGCTGAACGTCATGTTTACTTCTTCACATCCACAACACATTCATAAAGGGCACCGCCCGCCTCTTTACTTTCCTATTTACTGAAGCAGCTATTACCCTAATGTTATGTGTAGAAAGAAGGGGCAGGGTGTTGCCTTTCTTTAAATGGCATTACAAACACAACTGTACATTTCAGCAGAAAAGAAAACACAAACACCGCACTACACACATATTAGAATACACATAATTTAACAGAGAAGATCCCATATATCTGACAGTAGAAATGAGATTTTTATTAAGGAACCATCTAGGTAATGCAACTTTTTATTGTATATATTCTGCTTCCTCTTGGATTACGGGGGGTTCAGTCAATATATATTATATATATTCTCATATCACTGCTTTCACTAAAATGCAATGTTTTAAAATTAAAAAGGGTTCAGCTCCTCCTCTCCCTCAGAAGACATATGTAGAGATCCCACTGGGGAGGGAACAGCAGTGCCTGAAACCAAGTGATAACAGACGTGGTTCTGATCTCACTTCGGCTAAGATGAAGCCCTTGTAGCACCACCAGGTTCAATGAGTTATGCCTCACGTGCAATGACATGAGGCTACAGAGATCTCTCACAAGGGAGGAATAGATATTACTGCAAACACACACCTGAAATTGCTGGAGATTCATGAGGCTGTAATCTTGCTATAAGTCACAGGCCATCTGCCTTCACATACATAAGCCTGAGAGATTTTCATAAGGGAGTTACAGCATATAATTAAACCCTTTTGCAGACATTACAAGGAACGCCAATTGATCTCGTCACTACACTAATGCCTCAAAACATGACTTCACTTGGCGGTTCCAGGCTGACTGCCTCCAGCTAACGTTACAAGCAGAGAGGACCATCTGAGAAGTCCTTAATCAAACCACTCATTGAAATTATGTTATATTCACTGTTCAAGGCCATTTTTTTTCCTTACAAAACACATACAAGTCAAAAGGATAATTTACTTAAGCCACTAAGTAGTAATATCTGCAATGATTTACTGCAATAGTAGAACGACACGCACATTTGAGAGGAGAGTATCTTCTCATCTGGGTTACAACGCTCTTTAAAATAGAGCCGGAGCAGCATTCACTTCCTTTTGGTTGCAGTGAATAGTTTGAAGGTTGAAATTACATTCTCTGTTGATCACTGGAAGACAGGCATAGGGACACACTACTGAAAAATTTCACAGTGTCCTTTTGGCTGCCTTCCAGTCCAATCTCCAAGTGGCTGCTATTCTATTTAATGTAACTGGAGTCTACCCTTAGGATGAATATCTTTCTTCCTGTCAGTTTTTGTTCTTCTGCAAGGCAGGGAAACAGCCGTAGACCAACAGACACTGCCTCTCCCCAAGCATCCACCAAAGGGCTCGGAAATGGAACAAACAACATGGCCAAAATGCTCCTGCACGACCATCTTGCAAACGAGTTTCTCTACAATTTCACTGAAAATGCAGAGGATATAACAGCTGAGGTTAGGATAATCCCAGAAACACAAATGCTTTTCAAAAAGATTTTAAAACAGGAATGTGTTTTGCAGAAACCTTGTTCCAAAGCTGCAATATGTGGTGACCAGTAAGAAAAAGATGCCGTATTGCTAGAAGATTGTAAGCTATAGCTGATTCTTGTAGATAACAATGTAGGTATTTTTAATACAAGACCACAGGCTAAACTGGCTGTCTGGCTGCATGTAAGAGCTTCATACTTTTAATCAGAGATTCCAGAACAAAACCCAACCTGCTTGGAGTGTCTTCAAAACCTTCACACATAAAAGGTTATATAAATTCTCTAAGTGGATAGTCCTGGGTTAATTGCTAACGTAATTACGTGCTGTTTGTACTGACGAGATATTAAAGATACGGCAGTGCACACGTTCAAAAGCATGGCTTAAAAAAGCAAACTCACAGTAACAGCAATCTGTGTCTAACCTACAGTGCCCTTGGGGCATACGCTCCACATATAACGGCAAGTTCTGCTACGTGATTGTTTTTCATGGCTACTGGCTTCAAAATTAGCCAAACCTCTAACTGACCAATTTCTGTTGGTTGAGTTACAAGCTCTCCTGGCCGTCAAGCTTAGCCAATTACCAATGCTCCTTGAAGACTTTCTTCCTGCTCTGCACTGCAGATGTCTGTGCAGCACAGAGGCTCTGATGCACACAATAAATTGGCACCTTCTGCTTGTTATATCTGCAAGAAGCAAAACACTAAGGAGTTTAGCAGACATTTATGCTTCCTAAAATAGCCAGGGCTGATTCACATTTACCCCGAATCACGTAAGTTATCACAATCACATTACTTTCAGCAAAAACATCAGTCAAGAGGAATTTGTGTCAGGACCACAAGCAAAGAACTATTCCATTACAGCATGCCTGTACTGGGAAGTTGTTAACATCTTCAGCAATTCCCTTAGGAAATGTCAACAGCAACACCACAAAAAGCAAACATATTACTTTGCCTAAATATTAAGAAGAGCCTGAAACAGTTTCTAAAATGTCAACAAGAAAACCACACTCAGAATCAGCATGATTTCTTTTGTTGCAAACATAAATAGTCCTTATGTTAGTTTGGAGAGCAAACGATGGGGAGTCAGCATGGATCTCAGAAGCAGAGATTCCTTCTTCACAGCATGCAAGGAACGTATTAAGCATGCAAATAGAAAGTCTTTTGAGAGAAAGAAAAAAACCCACACTCTCTATTTAGGATAAGACAAGCAAATGTGTGAAGATCTTGCTTTTAGAAAAAGAGGGAAGTCTACGGGGATGGCTAATATTTGCCAGTTACTGGGTTACTGTTTTCTGTACACAGTGAAGGGCTAGGTATCTTGCACTTAACATATTGCTTATTTCTTTCACATACTGCATAACACAGTCACAAGACTCTAGTATTGACAACTGCACTAACGAACCCCACTTTCCAAACATACAACACTCTTGAGAAACCTTCCACACTTTATGTTACTCATTATTAGATATTTTAGTATTTTTATTATATATGTTGTATCATTATTATTTATCACTATTGCCGTGGTGTGATAATTAGCAGTGCTGCACTTGTTGCACTCTTTTTTATTGCAAATAAGCCCATATAAAATCAGCTGGGAAGTTTGTTACCTCTGTCCTCTGCACCTAAGATGCAACATTTACTTGTGTATCAGAGAGCAAATAGCCACAGGCCCCATCCTTTCCATCTGGAGAAGAAAGAAAGGCTGGAATGTGCAAAAGGAGGCACCAAGCACAACTAGTATCTAGTACCAACAGGTCTGGGATTTACATTTTTCACAGAGTTTTGCTAAGTAGGAAGTGGCTTTATCACATGGAAATAGAAACCAAGCTGCAGTCAGCTTACTGTCTTTTCTTCGAAGCTTGTTTATTACCCTGCAAAAATCTGGAAGAGCCAATCACCTGAAATACTCTAGATAATCCCATACGGTTCTCCCTCCTCTAGCTAGCAGGAGGCAAGCCCTTCTTGAGCTCCCCCTTCACTAAGTCTCTTTCTGCTGCATCCAGCTCTCCACAGCCAGGTCTAACAGCCAAACCCTATTTAAGCTAAAACCCTTCTGCCATGTCTCAGCCTTCCTGGAAAGCGCCAAGAGAGGACACAGGGCCTCCAGCATAGGTTAGGCGATAAACTACTTTTATCCCTGGTTCTTCCACTTGAGAGTCTGGGAAACAGAACATCATCTGATTCTTTTAACATTAATTAATTATGAGGCTGCAATACTTAGCTCCTTCAGGTTCAATAGCTTGTTTGCTATTGCCTTTATAAATAAGGACAGAACTTAACTGAGTATAAATGTGCAGTTGTGCTTGAAATATTTTAGGAATTTGTCATCTAAAAATTAAAATAAATTCACTGTTAACAATAAAATATAGTTATTCTGTCATTACGAGTTTCCACGCTTACCACATCTCCAATGATTTACAGATTCTCTTTTTTTGTTTTTCTTTTCCAAACAAGCACAAGGATATTTTTCATTGCTAGAGCACTTGAGCTGGAAGCTGAAAGTCAGGTTAGATGCTTACTCATCAATTAGTAATTAGGATTTTGCAGGTCAGGTTCTGCCCCAGTGTCAGCTGTCAAGTTACCTTTTACTGCAGCCATGTTAAATACACACCCATACCCACACCTTGTATTTATAGTCATAAATGTAACTACTTTTATCCATGGGAATTGAAAGGTTACTGGACAGGAAGAGGACAGGTCGGGAACAGGACTGAGCTCGGCTCTTCATTTGAATTTGTTCTAGTGAAAGTGGACAAGAAAGCCACTCACCATCCTCACAGCTGTTAACCCCTTACCCTAAACAGGAACAAAAGCCCATACTCATGGTTCTTGTGGATAGCAGACATGATTATTAAAATAAAGGCAGTTCTATCTTTTTGTTTTGAAGAACTCCCCAATTTACACTTTGGAATTAAAAGTATGAAGGAAAAAAGTTATTCCAGCTCAACAGGCAGCAATCACAGAGCAAAGAGCTCTCCAGTTGGCACTCAAGTTCATGATGAAATAGTGATTTGGGAGGAAAAAAAAGCTGATAGTCGCCATCAGTTTCAGGGGATAGAAGGAATTCTCCCTCCCCTGCCACACACACAGATGCTGTACCTCTTCTGGATCCTGCTGGTAACATACGCTCCTGAGGCATTTTCTGTTATCATCACGGAGTGCAGACATGCTATGCCAGCCTTCTCTAGTACTCCTAATTTCCTATAACCATCACAGGGTTCCACACATTTAATCTGCTTTATATCTTCAAATGTAATTTACTAATTTTGGGAATTTAAGGGAATGCACTTAATTCAAAGGAGGTTTATGAGCATTCGTACTTATAAGGTGTTTTGAGGATGACTTATTTCATAGAGAAGACCCATGTGACTAGAGTAAGACAGAGATCATTTTTTTTCTCAGCTGCCCCCCTCAAATCTCTAATTCCCACTGGAACGGCTGGAATATGCCCAGGACAAAGCCTCCATTACTATTCAAGCCCATTCCTACCTGTGACCATGACAAGACTTGAAGTTCTGCTGCAAAGACAGCTGGCAGCTGAGACGACATGTATCCGATGCACAGCAGTCTTGTTTGTAGCTCGCAATCTGTTTCTGCTACTGATGTACATAGATTTTTAATATGAAGGAGTGCGTCTGGTCCCTAAAGATTACACGGAGCAGGAAGAGAGCTTCCCAGGTTCCTGACAACATTTTGAGTCTATGCACTGCTTTCTATTACTCTTTGTGCAACCAAAAAGGTCTGACAACAGGACTAGTGATACCTGTAAAGTTAAGCACATTTGCATTTGCAGAACTAGGGGCAAAATGTGAAGTTATAAAAATATTGAAAAGGTATCATATTTTTAAAGCAAGTCTCCATAATCACATTTAACCTCATTATCATCCATATAACATAATCCACTTTCTCTTTGGAAGGAGATGCATTGGTCCACAGGATTCAGACATTCTTTTTGAATTAGTATTTCTTTCAGGGCCCACAGGGAGAGCCCCAAAACATAAGGAGGAAAACAACTCTCCTATTCAGAGAAAAACAGCACAAAAGCACAAAAGATGCTCTCACTTTGTGAGTGGCTTTGATTAAAGCGGGACAGAAACCCAGAATGGCCAAGGAGGGGCTATCAAGTGACAGAGGAGGGACAGAAAAGGTGGGAGAGAGGCCTTTGATATCAAGGGATGTTGTGATGCTTTTTATCTCCAGTGCTGGAGACGCTGGACCTGGAGCATTTAAATAGATCGACTGCTACTGTACACTGATGTCCGTGTCAATCACTACAGCACAGTAAGTTTTACCATGACATCTACAATAACAATTTCAAATTCAATATTAAAACTGCATAACACCACTAAATTCAGACCCCTGTAGCTTCATTGGTTTTTGACAGGGTTGTACGGATGTAACCTTAGGCGATGAGTACGTATTATTTTCTCTTCCCAGATGTGCTGGGTGAGAAGGTTACAGGCCCAAGACCTGACAGCTCAGCTGACCATTCTGCACATCATTTCAGCTGTAAATGGCCTTGGGTTAAATCTCTTTGTCCAGAAAGTGTTTAGGGAGCGACAACCAGAAGCTGGAGCAGAATCAGAAAAAACTGTGTACCCACATCCAAGTGTGGAGTCTGGCCACTCTTCTGAATTTGGAAACTCCCTTGTTGCTACCTGTTATTTCTGAATTTTGCCCAAATAAAACCAGAATTTACAAACATTGTTTCCCTTTCTAATTGTAAAGAGTTTTATGAAGCATCATGTAACATCCACAAAATCATGAACCTCATCAACTGACATTACAGGCAGGTACAATAGCTGTAGACTCACAAGGAAAAAAAAATACAAATAAAAGAAAAATCCTAGTATTTCATTGAGTTCTATTTGAGGAAAGTCAAAAAATGTTTCCTGTTACTCTGATTAAATCCATTAATTCACTGTAATGTGAAGAGCACTTGAAGCTCCATTGATCAGTGTGATCATTGCCGACATTTTCACATTAGCTTATATGAGTTTAGCATTATTCTTAACTTGATTCTTCAAATGCGCTTTCAGAGGACAAGTTGTTACTAAGGATTTTATTATGCAGAGCCACATTAAAATTATTTTTCAGTATTTTTCATTATCTCATTGAACCTTCTAGAACAATGTCGGCTCTCATCAGGTATTCTGAAAACTAAACTCAGACTTTGCACTGCTTTTTGTCACATACACAAACAATGCAAAAGGGAATCAGATTTTCTCCAAGTATCTAAGAATAGGAGTCTATTATTGAAATTTTAAGTTGGGCATCAGCACAAAGACGTACGAGGGAATATCGGTAAGGACACCCAACAGGACTGAGTTTCCTGTTCGTCACCTGCTGTCATCAGAACATGTACTTCTGTGACGGATACACCTGACCCCTAGCTGTACTTTGGTTCAGGCTGACAAAGGAGCAACAGGCCTCACACCCTGTGGTCAGCCTGAGCTGGAAAGCTCCTGTCTCACGTTCAAGGGAGTGAAGGTGCCTCAGAAGAGGTGGTTTTGAAACCCAAAAATGCAAGGTAACTAAAGTACAGAACAAGATACCAGAGCTAAAATGAAGACATCTATCTTGTCTATACTATTGACTAGCAGCCAACTACTTCACTCTATAAATATTACCCATCAGGATGGGCCCAATTTGAGCTCTCCCTGAATTGCAGCTGGACTGCACGCCAGGTGACTCTCGCCTTGAGCAGGGATGCCTCTCAAGGTTTGAGACTCCGTACCTGAGACTAAGAGATCCTTCCTTACCTAAGGTGGAGAGATCCCTTACCCACGACAGATCCTCGGTAAGTGACTGATAGCATGCTGAATTCATACTAATGAAACATTACTAATCCATGAGGCTACTCAACATTATTATAAACACTGTATAGATAATTCCATTGGGTGTAACCCATTGTCCAAGTCTGAGGCTAAGATTGGATCCTGCTACATCTAGGCTCCATAAGGAGTTTAGAAAGCAATGGGGTCCACTCTGAACCTCGTGACTCAACAGGAGGGTGTTCCTTACTCTCTGCATCTCCGGTCTGTGTGTGAATCGTTCTAACTCGATTCTAACTCAATTTTCCTTTGTATATTTCTTCCATGCAGTAATTAATAAGGTGAACCTTGCCATCAAACATATTGAACCTTGTCAAACCACTGTTAAACGTTGTTAAATTCCACCAGATTTTTTGAACTCTGTCAAATTATTATTTTACCTCAATAAAACATATTGCTGCTTCTCCCTTTTCAGTGAGATACATTCCACTCATCCGCGACAACTCGGGAACCAGTAGAGCTAACCCTTCCAATGGATAATACCAATGCACCTCACGTCACAGGGACTTCTTTTCAGTGGCTGAGGAACACATTTGCTGGAGCCCATCAACATCCTGCAAGAGAACAACCTCCTGCCTCAAGTCCAATAAGTCTGGCTGTGTGATGGACAGGCAGTTAGTTAAGTCTGTGTGAAAGCAGTTGGGGAATACATACATCTTTATAAATATGTAGTTTTATTGAGGTTTCCAGTTCACTTACTTGAGCGTAATTCAGTCAGTATGGCAACTGCTATATGAAATTGAGTCGTGGGTCAGCAATCGGGGCTGAATCCACCCTTTGCAAACTAAGTGCCACTACATTTTGACCAGCAAGTTAGCCAGATCAACAGACTTCTGGGCAACAGCCTGAAAGTTAACTACTGAAGTTCTGGGCCAAAAAATTCTCACTGGTAAAGGAGACATCGGTGTCGTCCAGGAGTACGCTTGGGCTGATTCTTCACTGAGGTCACTGTTTGGTATGCACTTAGTTCTGCAAGAAGAGCCTTCCTTGTGTGATCCACGAGTCTTGAAGCCAATGGGTAATGTTATCTTTATGACTTAGACTTGATTTAAATTAAGACCTATTTAGTTATTCTTCCCAGCCATTCAAGATATATTTAATCGGCTTTACATCATCACTGTGTCTTGAAGTAGTGAACATAAGGTTTTGGAGCTGCTGGCTGAAGACCCAAACAACTATGTGCTGATAGGAGAAAGGGTGTAGGTTGCAACCCCAGCTCATTCTGGAGTTGCTACTCTGTGAGCACCTTTGATGGCCATACCTCTGCCATCTGTATTTCTACGAGTTGGACTCTGCCCATCTTGCTATAGGGGGCAAGAAGACTTACCAAAGCTGGAATAATTCTGTTTCTGTCAACTCCACCAGTTATGGTTTAAAAAAAAAACAAAACCAAAAAACACCACCACCACATTGGCTAGGACTCTGACTTGGGCAAAACTACTGACTCCAGATAAACAGGTTTTGTGACCTTTGGTACAAGTCCCTGCTTCCAGAGCGTTTCAATATATTACTAATTCTAAATATAGGAAAACTGCACCTCTGTGCAGAATCCCTACCAGTAAGCCAACCAGGCCTGCTCTTTCTCCAAGACTGGAATGCTGAAATGCTTTACAGCATACCTTCTGTCTCCCATAACAAGAAGCATAAAATTTCCAGTATGTTATAAAATTATTGGTTACATAGTCTAGTCTTTACATACAGTTAGGATTCAGACAAGACTACTTGTTGCCCTAGAATGAGTACCAGGGTAAAAATGCAAAAGTTTAGGACACACTAACTACATATTCAGGATACAGCATTAATACTCTCAATTCATAAGAGTGTTGTTAAATAAAATTGTTCATGTATGGCACATTACTGTAGAATCACAGAACAGTTTAGGCTTGAGGGGACCTTTGGCACTTACCTGCTCTAACACCTTGCTCAAAGCAGGGCCAACTTTGAAGACAGATCTAACTCTGAAGTCAGGACAAGACAAGTCATTATTTCCCTCTACTCAGCACCAGTGAGACTGCATCTGAGTACTGGTCCAGCACTTTGGGCTCCCCAGTGCAAGAAAGACATTGACAAACTGCAGCCAAAAGAACTGGTTTCTCCAAACAGTAGCAACTGTTTTCCTCCAATACCAGTACCAAATAAAATCAGTATCAATTTCTGACTGACCTAGTAGAGACTGTAACCTTTTTTGCCATTGGAAAATATTGTTCCTTAAGGTTCTGGGGAATAATTACATTTTGGGGCCAGAGGTATACTTGCCATTTCTGATAGTTTCTGGTTGCCCCATTCCAAAATTTTTCTATAAAATTTATATTCCAAACAGAGCCATTAGATTTTAAAGCTGATACTCCCAAACAAGGATACTTCTTGCCTTCCATATTGACTTTTACTCCCAAATCCTGACCAAATTTATATGTTTAGAGCTTCCTGGATGCAGCTTTCAAGTACATGAATTCTTTTATAAAAATGCAGCTCAGGGACATACAATTTGTTTCAGTGTCACAGTCCCCTTTCAAATGTCACAGAGAACTCTCACCATGAATAACTTGTACCTGTCTCAAGGAGATTTTCATAGACAGTACAGGAAACAAATCAGTCTTATAGCAATACCCTTGTGCAACATACCACACTTTCTTATAGCAATACCCTTGTGCAACATACCGCACTTTTATTCATTTCTGTACACCTTCAAACTTCTGCTACATGGCATATGTAATTTATGTGCAACAGTCCCTGCTTCTTTCTCAACATACTAACACTCAGGTACTCACAGAATGAAACAGCTGCATGTACCAAATTAACATCAGTTATTATAGTTTCATTAGATTCAACACAATATACATTTTAGTTGGGAATATTTCTTAACATCCTCTGTGTGAGAAAAATAGTACAATATAGCATCACTAAAAATATCTAGATATATACAAATTATACAGTAGTAGCAGCAGTATCCCATGGGTCAGGATGGCCGAGCGGTCTAAGGCGCTGCGTTCAGGTCGCAGTCTCCCCTGGAGGCGTGGGTTCGAATCCCACTTCTGACAGCTCCCTTTTTGGGCTACATCTGGCTGGCTGGTCACCAGCGGTGTTCCTCAGGGCTCAATTCTAGGGCCAGTGCTGTTCAATATATTTATCAACCATCTGGATGCAGGAGTTGAATGCACCATTAGCAAGTTTGCTGATGATACCAAACTGGGAGGTGCTGTTGACTCTCTTGAGGGACAAGAGGCCTTGCAGAGTGATCTTGATAGATTGGAGCATTGGGCTATGATTAATGGGATAAAATTTAACAAGTCCAAATGCTGGATCCTGCACCTGGGACAGAGTAATGCCAGGCACAAGTATAAATTGGGAGAGGAGTGGCTGGAGAGCAGCCCTGCAGAAAGGGATCTGGGGGTGCTGGCTGACAGCAGGCTCAATATGAGTCAGCAGTGTGCCCTGGCAGCAAGAGGGCAAAGCGCATCCTGGGGTGCATCAAACACAGCATAACCAGCTGGTCAAAAGAGGTGATTATCCCGCTGTATTCAGTGTTGGTGCGACCTCACCTTGAATACTGTATGCAGTTCTGGGCCCCACAATTTAAGAAGGATGTTCAGGTCCTTGAGTGTGTCCAGAGAGGGGCAACAAAGCTGGTGGAAGGGCTGGAAGGCATGTCCTATGAAGGACTTTGGGTTTGTCTAGTTTGGAGAGAAGGAGGCTGAAGGGCCACCTTGTTGCTCTCTACAGCTTCCTGAGGAGGGGAAGTGGAGAGGGAGGTGCTGAGCTTTTCTCCCTGGGATCCAGTGATAGGACACGTGGGAATGGTTCAAAGCTGC
>NW_008794775.1:81981-87005 GCF_000699145.1 Aptenodytes forsteri | reverse complement strand
TCTATTCTATTCTATTCTATTCTATTCTATTCTATTCTAAAAAAAACCCTAGGGTCTTAAATTAAAATGGGAGATCTAATTGTCTCAGCCTAAAGAAGGGTGCAGTTCAGAATCCAACCCCCAAAATTTGGTGGAATTTCTGTGTCCTCCCCACTACCATGCCTGCACTAGCCCTGCTTCTTCCCTGCACTAGCTCAATGCTGGATATCAAGCTATATGCCTCACTGACGTTGCAAGAAACATTACTCCCCCAAGCTGATCTTCTGCTGCGTTAGGGATTGGGACCCACCTGCCAGGCAATCACCTGGCAAGCTGTGGCACTTGCTTAAGTGGCAAGAGCAGGTGAGTGAGTGGAGCAGAGCATGAGAGGAAGAAGCCAGAATCTCCCTTCCTCCCTCTCTCCCTCCCTTCCCCCCTTTTGCCAGAGGTGAGCTGTTATTTTGGCTCCAAATGTTTCTTAAAACTATAGCTTCCATCTCAAAACTAGCTTTTTAAAAAATTATTATTATTATTTTCTTTTAACTTGTTCTCCCAATTACTTTGGATATTGCATTATGTTCTTGTTTTGTTAAAATTTAAAAACCTCTCAAAAGCTGTACAAATCAGTAAATGCATTAAATTTTCACATTACATATTTAGAGTTAAGTATGCATTAAGTGACATTCTGGAATACAAAGTATTTCTGAAAAACAAGGTCACAAACATCAGTCACAAGAACATTCTTCCCATGAATGAGGTGGAAGACTAGGATTTTTAGCGCCATAAACTGTAAATGTTACATATCCAGTACTGCAAACGCTCAGCAGATATGCATTAATGACCTCTGAACACACATAGCACGAGTTCGTTATAAATTTGCAGCTAAAAAAGATGAATTAATGAATTATTTCAGAGAAAGAAACAGAGGGAGTGGTTTAATTATCTGATATTAACACAGATGCTGACAAAGGTAACTAATGCTTTCCAGCTGCAAATGCTACCAAACGTTCCTTGAGTAGAGTTGTTTACCTACACAAAATACTTATCTACCATACCTTGTGTACAGAAGATACGTATCTGTTTTTCTCCAGAACCTTAACCCATGGGGTGGTGTTAACCCACCCGTTCTTACTAGGCAAGCAGCACTACAGTCCGTCAACATATACAGGGATGTTTTGCAGAACATCCTTGCAGAAAGCAATGTTAAGATCACCATCTCCTGAACTGTTAATGCTCAATCAGTATTTAATTCCGTGTTCCAGACAGCAGTTCTACCAGTACTGGAATTCTGAAAGCAGCACATTTGCCTGCTATGAATGCACAGCAAGTCCGGCGTGTTTGGGTCTGCCAGACATACAACAAAATCAATAGGCAGCTGCCTAAAGCAGGAATCCACAACTGTAAGTTGCAGGGTGCAGGGCTGGCTGGTCTTCCTGGGGGATCCATTTTGGATGGAAACCTGAAATCAGCATCCTGGTTGTTTATAGTCTTTCAAGTCCCACCAGCACAATTTACAAAAGTAGTGTATTATCTACCTTACACAAGCATCAATCCAAGTATTATTAGAAGTTATTTGATCTAAACTGATAGTGTAGACTCTTCCTAATGTTTGAGGAAAAAATATAACTGAGATAGAGGTACATATATAGAGAGATATATATAAAAACCATGAAATAATTGTATGTCACAAGCAAAACAGCAACTTTGAAGTCTAGAACCTCTTTAGCTTCATTTCAATTATAATGTGAATATTGAGATCATGTAAATCAGAACAGATGTACCTACAGTATTTGAGATGGCTTAAAGCATCCTAGAAACTACTAGTGAGAAGGCATTCACTAAATAGATTATGCATTCAAACACCTATTCAGAACTGTCGCTTTTTTCAACAGTCCCTTCCTAACCCTACTTTAATCCCCATTGAGAGGCTTGCATGGGTGGAGAGAGAGAGAACTGCACGGGGCTCCAGTCACCATTCAGGATAAGAAAAACCCTAACTCCAATGGGAGTTCACAAGTTACTTCAGTGGTCCTTGGATTTCATCCCCTGATTCAAATCTCCATTTTGGACAAGGCTGCACGGGAGCTGCTGGACCTATGAAACAGCAGCAACGTAACAGAATGCACAGAGCCACGCATTAAAAAGTCTGCAGCCATGAGCTCTGCATAGCTTGTAGTTAACAGCATTTCCCTTCTAGTAACATTGTCATGGGTGAATTAGGTATGCAGATGAGATTTCATTTGGATTTTCAATATAATTACATAATAAAACACAATATTCTGCCAAGTCAAGTCTTCCATATTCAAAGACTATAATAATGGACAAAACAAAAGAGGGAGAGGAAGGGTTAAATCCAAGGCCATCATAAACAACAAAGACCACAGGATTTCATCGAGAAATCCCTGTAGAAAGTTCAATTCCTTGTTCTCTAGCAGATCATTTATCCTGAATTAAAGGCCTGCACAGAACAAAAAATGTGCCTAATACTTTGTTAATATGTTATGTAGGCTACAGTCACTATTGAGAATATGCACCCAACAGCAGCAAAGCACACGTTAACTGATAGTAATGATTTCTGTGAAGACAGTCTCTTCCTATAAATTGGCTTTCAGAAACTTTCACAAGATGGACTGCACAGAATCTAGAGAGGCATTTGAGGGAAAGAAGAACAATTATTTTTTAAAAAAACTGATTATCAGTATGTATGCTATTTCATAATCACATGCCAATATCTCCACTCTTTTATATACAAGTTGTTTAGTGAGGCTAGGTTCAAACTCTTCCTGTGAATATGTTCAGCTCTCTAGTCAATTTAATACCAAAATAACCATATTAGCTAGACAGGATGCCCAGACTTAAATAACTTCCATTATTAAAGGAAGCGCATGATCGACTTTTTCTGAGATTAAAACTGCATAAATCTTAGCCATTGCTAGTCACAAGGACTGAGACCAAACTCTCAACATTTGCATATGCTGCGAATATTTCCTGTGAGAAAATGTCACAGGGCGAGAAGTACAGTACCACAAGCAGCTCAGAAATCTTTTATCTCTCTGGAGTGGTACACAAGGGAGTGCTTCTGGTAAATAAGATACAGAGAATGACAAATCTTTTTTTTTTTTTTTTAAGAAAGGAACTATACACTTTTTCAAGCAAACATATTTCAGGATGCCAATGCAAACAGGAGGTAAAAGCACAACAGAAAGATGTTGTGCTTTACCAAAGGAGCAGTTTTCTTTCAGCAAGCCTCTATTAAATACAATCTCTCAATTAATAAGGAATAAGGATTGCCTTATTCCTGTGCAGCAGCTGCAGCCAGAGCTGTACCTGTGAGCAGAGCCCTTATTGACCAGCAGGGGAAAGAACAGAGGCAGATCCCACACCCTATGTGAAATCCCCCTGAAGGGGTTTCAGGGAAATAGATAATTTTATGGGCAAGCTGGGCTTCTACCATTACTGCACCATCATACATGAGAGGATATGGCCACATAGTATTTTTTCCTTCATATAAAATTTTCTCCAGCAAACAAATGGCTATCACCAAACTTTTCTTATCCTGGTTTTATGAATGTTGCCCATGGACCAGAGGAGAATACAGCAAGGGAGAGACCATCTCATTATATGCTCATCACAAAGTGTAACAGATACCCAGATCTTTATAATAAATACCCAGATTTTTTAGAGGGCCTGTTGCGACAGGACAAGGGGGAATGGCTTTAACCTAAAGGGGGGTAGATTGAGACTAGATATAAGGAAGACATTTTTTACGCTGAGGGTGGTGAAACACTGGCACAGGTTGCCCAGAGAGGTGGTGGATGCCCCATCCCTGGAAACATTCCAGGTCAGGTTGGACGGGGCTCTGAGCAACCTGATCTAGTTGAAGATGTCCCTGCCCACGGCAGGGGGGTTGGACTAGACGACCTTTAGAGGTCCCTTCCAACCCAAACTATTCTATGATCTGATCAGTGCTTATTACTCAGCATGAGTGACTGAACGACTGAAATGTATAGAAACTGCCTCCAGTATTTCTCTCCTGACACCAAATCCACACATCACTTTGAAAAGAATTAGATGAAGTTCAGCCAAGTATACGCTAAGTAGGTGGACACTGAGGGAGTTTTGAGATATCTCATTACTTCTACTGCTCATTAGTGGATAGGACAGTATACTTCCAAAACCTCGTGGTGTTCAAAGATTTTTTTAAAAACAGAAGTAAAAGGAATAATCAGGATACCATGGCTCACCTGCTCCCTTTGTCATTGAAACAAGCCTACACTGGCAGTTCAAAGCATGTCTGAAATTGCGTTTATCTTACTGAGAAACAATCCATTACCAGCAGCTAATGATCTTTTCTGCCCTAATGAATCTACCTTGAAAGGAATCTACCTAGGGCTCCGTGCTGTTCACAGTTATTAAAACATGAAAGCTGGACTAACTCTGCTGAGGACATTGATGGTTAACTCTGATATCAATTAAATGTCAGCTGAACTGGAATCAATTCAGACAATGCAAGTTTATCCTTGTATTAAAGATGATGTATGCAGAAGCTCTTCTCTCACTGCAGGGGTCCTGGATCTCTACTGGTATCAGCCACACTGCAGAGTGGCAGGCCCAAAGGGCAGCTTTGGTATGAGGAACATGGGTGCCTGGGAAGTGTAAATAACACATAGCTGTTTCTGATAGCATAAAGATGCTTGTGATAGCACAGGCAGAAACCTACCTGCTGCAAGCCAAGCTTGCACGTCGATCTCCTGTGGACAGACATCATCACAACATGGGTGTTGTGGTTTAACCCGGCAGGGAGCTAAACACCACACAGCCATTCGCTCACTACCCCCCCACCAGAGGGATGGGGGAGAGAATCGGGGAAAAAAGGAGTAAAATTCATGGGTTGAGATAAAGACAGTTTAATAGGACAGAAAAGGAAGGGAAAATAATAATCATAGAGATAAAAGAATATACAAAATAAGTGATGCACAGTGCAATTGCTCACCACACGCCGACCCATGCCCAGCCAGTTCCCGAGCAGCGGTCACTGCCCCCCG
>NW_008794775.1:79238-81930 GCF_000699145.1 Aptenodytes forsteri | reverse complement strand
CCCAGCTTCTTGTGCACCTCCAGCCTTCCCAGTCGGTAGAGCATGGGAAGCTGAGAAGTCCTTGGCTAGTGTAAGCACTGCTTAGCAACAACTAAAACATCGGTGTGTTATCAACTTTATTCTCATACTAAATCCAAAATGCAGCACTATACCAGCTCCTAGGAAGAAAATTAACTCTGTCCCTGCCGAAACCAGGACAATGGGGCAGCTTGTTATTCTTTCTGCTGCTAGTGCTTTTCATAACACATGCAAATGATTGAAAAAAACAGTATTTATTTGTAGGTATGCCTGTCCTGAAGCCAGTCTTGCTCCACTTGTAAAAGTCACATTCCCCTTTGAAAGGTAATGCTGTCCTTTTACTGTGGGCCAATCCACTGGCTGTTTGCTGCTAGAAATATTCACCCTTACCTCAAGAGTGGTAATTTCACACTCGTGTTTAACTGGAATTAATTTATTTTCCTGTTCCTTCAGTGGTAGTGCTAGGCTCTGACAGCTCCTGCTCTCCCCAACACAGAACAGCATTAGTGGATGGTCCCTGTCGCTGCTGCACAGCTACAGAGACTCCCCACCAAAGCACCCAGGTACTTTAATGCCTCCTCAAAGAGGAGAGCCCACAAGCCTTACATCATACAACCTCTAAGAAAACAAAACTACATGCTTTCCCACCTTTCTCTCTCATTAACTAAAATGAGTGGTTAAACATTGGAACAGGCTGCCCAGGGAAGTGATTGAGTCACCATCCCTGGAGGTATTTAAAAGACGAGTAGATGAGGCACTTAGGGACATGGTTTAGTGGACATGGTGGTGTTGGGTCGATGGTTGGACTGGATGATCTTAGAGGTCTTTTCCAACCTCAGTGATTCTATGATTCTATGAGGAGCAGAGCTGTATTGCAGCCTTGTGGCAATCAGCACCGGGCAAAGCAGAAGATACCCAAGCAACAGCAGTATCAAGATCCTTTACTAAGTACTTGATGTGGGGTTCACTGAACAACAATAATAAAAAATACCTCTGCATTGCCATGTACAATTTTGCTTACTTCCCTTTTTATATGAGAAACTTAATTTTAAGGAGAGATTATAAACAACAACTGGAATATAATAAATAAACTGCAAATGTCTATAAACCTGCCTCTTTATCTGACTGGTGTCAGTTCAGGTAAAATAAAAATTACAATCTCTACGTAAGGAAAGTTATATAAGTAGGTGAGTGGGTTTAAAAACAAAACACAGATCTCAGAAAGTTATATTCACCTGTCAAAGCAAGTAAACTACCAGATGAAAGGGAGGCTAGGTCTGAATATGATTAAAGCCTTATTTTTTTCCCCAAAGAGCACAGATTTAGACTTGCTGAAGTCTGCATATTTAAAATACACAATAATAAAGGTGAGCTATTGAGTCATCACCGATTATTTAAAAAGAGCAAACTATTTATAAAGAAAGTGACATTTATAAAGAAAGACAAGAAGGACTCACAGTTGAAGAAGAAGCAGTCTTTGGGGTTTGGAGGGTCTTTTTTGTTTTTCTAACTTAATTTACTTTGCTTCATCTCCATTTCTAACTTCAGAAGTATCACACTTCAAATCTTTCCTTTTTGGCTTCTCCTATTGTGGCCTTTAGAGTTTGTGGCAAACCTTTCACATACCTTAACAAGATGTCAACCGTTAATGCAATAGTCCTATCTATTAAACAGGTGAACCTAAATAAGTGTTATAACACAAATTGAAGCCTCCCAGCTGCCCAGCAGGCAAATGTGACAAACATCAACTTGTTTAGCTCTTTGGATAATGTCGGGTGCCCAACAAGTGGACTAGACGCAGTTAAAATTAAGAGGAAGCTGTGTTGAGTTTTCATAGAGAAGAGGTGAGCACAGGGCACCAGTCTGCCTTGGCTTTGGCTGCTGAGACCCACCAGCAGCGCAGGTGGATTAGGCTGGCGACACTGGCGTTGGCCAGATTTCCAGCATCTCTGCCCTGAGTTACAATGCCCATAGGAAAAACATGGCTCAATGTCGGGACTCTCCCTGGGCTGCCCTTCAGGGATTGCAGGATTAGCTGCATTGCTTTAACATCCTCTCCTAAATAACCTCTCCTCCATAATTAGACTTGCTCCTCATCTGCAGTCTATCCCAGTATCCTCTTAATACACACAAGAACACTGATGCTGGATCAGACCAATGGTCAGCCTAGCTCAGCATCCTCTGGGACGGTGGCCAAGACCAGCCCTAAGGGAGAAATCAATACAGACAGTGGCAAAGAGCAGGACAAACAGTAGGACGAAGCTTCCCTGCTCCCGGCAATTTGGGGTTCAGAGGCTTCATAATGTAGAGGTATGTATTTGTGGTTCATAGCCTGCAACAGACTGCAGAGTCACTGAGGCTGGTGCGGACCTCTGGGGATCCTCCATTCCATCCTCCTGCTCAGAGCCGGCTCAGCTGCAGCAGATTGCTCAGGGACATAACCAGTCGGGTTTTGATTATGAGGACTATCAAGAAGGACTACAGAGCCTGGGAGCGGCAGTAAGGGACTTGGGAGTGCAGGTAGCTTTTCCATCAATCCTGGCGGTCAAAGGGAAGGGGTTTGAAAGGGCCAGTTGAACCTGGTGAGTCAACAAATGGTTATGGGACTGGTGCCACAGCCAGGGGTTCAGCTACTTAGACCATGGGACTTGCTTTGAGAAACCTGGTCTACTGG
>NW_008794775.1:71762-76450 GCF_000699145.1 Aptenodytes forsteri | reverse complement strand
GTGGTGGATGCCCCATCCCTGGAAACATTCAAGGTCAGGTTGGACGGGGCTCTGAGCAACCTGATCTAGTTGAAGATGTCCCTGCCCACGGCAGGGGGGTTGGACTAGATGACCTTTAGACGTCACTTCCAACCCAAACTATTCTATGATTCTATGATTATCTCTCAGGATAGAGACTATACAACTTCATGGCAACCTCTTCCAGTGTTTGACCACCTTCACATTAAAAACAGTTTCTTCTTACATTTCCTGAACACTTTAGCATTCACATGCTGCTGCAACAAATTCCAGGGCCTGCCTATGCACTGCCTGAAGAGCTGCATGCAAGCCTGGTGTATGGGGTGGGGATTATAATAAGGGCAATGTTTCTCATGTGTCGCTACACTCTGCACAGGACTACTGCTCTAACTTAATGTGAAGTGGTGATCTTACAGAGGTTTTAAGGCCACAGCAAAGGTCTTAAGACCAAAGCATTCATTACTTTTATTGGAATACTCTGAAATACTTCAATTTTCTGGGTTATGGTATTTCTCCATGTTGTCCATAAGGATTCCTTTCTCTGTCGGTCTTTCTCATCAGTAGTCGAGGCATCTAGCATTGCTCCATAATACCCAGAGAAACAAGGTAATTCTGTTTATAACTAGTTTCTGATAATAAATGCCAAACTATTTCTCATCTCTCAGATTAGAAAAAGTCAGGCAAAATGCAATGATTTGCTAAAAGGTAAATAACCTTTTGATGGCATCTTCCATTCTTGGAACTATTCTCCTAAATAGCTTTTTTGCTCTTATGACGCATCTGTTGCATTTATTTCTCCCCTTCCCATGAGACTCCCCATCTGCTGTATACGTCTGAAATGGCATCAGATAACTCATGCTAAGAAAGCAGCTTTATCTATTCCAGTCTTCAGATTCACTTTTTCATAAACATCAGCAGGAATAGAGAAAGATATTAGGAAATCAGACCTAGAATTCTGTGTTCAGAAAATAACCTTGTCCATTTTAAGAAACAAACAAAAAAAATGGGGCTTTGGGGATGAGGGAAGGTTTCACCTGACAGTACAGTTCACAGGAGAATATGCATTTAAAATGAGATTAATAGAAGGAGCTGACCAATCACTCGTCATACAGAGGAACAAAAGAGTTCGCCATGATAAGGCTTAAGCCACTGGTGGTGTTCTTTCATTGTGGTTATTTAATGCAAAGAGTATCTTAGAGTTATATTAAAGATGGAAGATCAAATAGGGACAAAAGCTAAGACTGCATGGTCATCCCCAGCCCCTCACGAAGTTTGTTGCACAGTTTTGGATTGGCTCTTGAGAAAGCTCCATTTCTTCTGGAAGAAAAGTTAAGTGAGTAATAGAGCAGGTTTTCTACCTTGGTTGAAAGCTGGATAAAAGGGTGGAAGTCATGCTGTATTGAGGCCATAAAAAGATTACAAAGATTAAGGTGAATACAGCATGACATAACAAGCCCTGTGCATACCTGGGTTGGCCCTTTTGGCTTTGCTATAATGCAGCTAGAACAATGAATCATACACCAAACATTATCCAAAATAAATCATGCACCCTATCTAGTGGTAAATGAATTATCCCTGCTCCTCAGAACTGCTCTTTTCATAAAGAGCCATCCCTCTAGACAGTCTGAAGAGAACTGAGTGATTTTCTTGCTGTAACTATGAGAACCAGGAAACAGAGCTAAAATTCCCATGTAATAAGTTCAATTTCAACAGCTAGAATTTTAATATGGCTACCTAGTTATAAAAGATTTGCTATAAAAACTATACTTGCATTAACAATGAATTTTTTGATGTTTATAAGCTTAGAAACTGTTACAGAAATTACAAATCAAAAATACTCGCTATAGGCAAACCAGCTTCCAGTGTTCTTCTGATAATTACAATTAGGGTGCTTAATGAAATCCAGTGTATCAGATTAGTTTCACAATCCCTACACCTCTGACTTGTACTACCATGACATCTTCCAGCAAGTACGGAGCAAATGGATTAGATCTACAGACTAATTTTATAGTCCTCCCTTCAGACTGATTTTCTTGTACTTTCCGGCAATATTTAAGAAAATATTTTCCAATTAATTGAAAGTCATTTAGTGCTCTCACCAAATTACTCCTCAATGAGTCTGGAGCAGATACACTTTCTTTTTCCCAAGTGCCTTTGATTTCTTCTCTGCACGCACAGACATGCACTTAATTAAAACTTTCCATCAAAGTGGCATTAGCTAGACACACAAGGCATACCGAGTTGCTCTTAGGCTTCCTGCCAGAAAGCCAGCAGTGCTGATGCTTTCCTTCATTTACTTTAAAGTGTCAGCAAAACAGGCAATTTATGACCACATAAATACGAAGCCAACAACCTATGACTGCTGTCTGCGGCAATACAGCACAGACGCAGCCGTTTAGTTGGTCCTGTTCCCTCTGACTGGTTCATGTTGCCGAATGCGGAATCAGAACACACTCAACTAAGTGTCTTCTATAACACCGTAATAAAATGAATCACCAGTATGAGTGTTTAAAAAGGTGTCAGGGAGCAGCATGAACAAATCCCATTAGCAGACAACAGGATTTGTGCAGATATCTACTATTCACCACGTTGAAAATTTAACCCCAGGGCTTTATACATACAAGCAGGACACAGACATATCACATTGTGAAATGAGGTTTGGTTTTATCAGGATATTGGGACTTTTGTTAGGAAATAAAGATAGAGGGAGAAAAGTCTTTTGCTCTGATATAGTGTTATGATTGTAGGCAGGGATTTATAAAAGCATCCGAAGAAAGGGAGACATCTGAGAAATCATGTAATTGCCAGAAGCATTTGAAAAAGTCTGTAGGACACAACAACAGCTCTCATTATGTGGTACCAGTTCTACTTTGGAAGGTTTCAGAGATGTATCTGGCAAGCAATTCCCAAGAGAAAATGTATTTCTGACCACCAGTGTAGCTATCCTTACATGTGAAAGATGCAGCAGAGTCTAGATGATGCCATTTAGCTCTGTTAGGTGCTGATTGTCATACGTGTGCCTTTTGCATTTAAGTTGAAATTAAACTAGAGTGGTTTTAAACTGAGACTAGGTTTCATGTGTCAGCACTGATAATTGTCTAATCTACAGGCTTAATTTCCTAAAAATGAGAGAAATCTTACGAAGTTATTTTTACAGCCAGAATCTAACAGGAGCAGTTCTGCTAAGACTGGAAACTTACCAACAACTGGACGTATCTACAGGGCACTGAGGCTCAAGCTCAGCACAAAATCTGAGCATGAGGAAAAGTTCATGCTTGTCTGGGAAATATCTTCATGCTTTCCTGTGCAAGAAGAAATGACTGAACTGGGGCATGAGTATCTTCAACTGACTTAATCACTCAGCAAGACTGACCTTCAGTTTATACCCTGGCATATTTTTCTTCCAAATGCATTTCTTGAAAAGCAAAACCAAACAACATTCTCCTCATCCTGCATAATCTTGGTAAAGAGTATTGTTAGAAAATTCAGGTGAAACCCTGACTTCTAGAATAAGAGCAAAAGAATTTCACTGACTTCAGAAATGCCAGGGTTTTGCCCTTCAGCAGGAGCTTGAACAGGGTGTAACGAAGAACACATCCCTGTACACTGAAGAGCCCAGCCACATACATGACATATCTTAAGGGTCTGGCTCAGAACCTCTGTGCCTCCTGAATCTTCTAAAGCATAAGAGAACTGGAAACACGAAAAGAAAGGTGTCTGCAGTTTTGCTCACACATTAATTGCTTGAGATCAACTGGAGAAGTAAACAAACATGCTAGCATTCCAATGCAAAGAAAAACAAAAGAAAAATCCAGTCACCGAGATGTTAGGTCCTCTTTGTAATTTCAACTGCCAGCCACTTTTGAAGAAGGAACTTATGGTATTAAAGGTTATAACTGAAGTGCAAGTGTAATCCTATAATTAAAGAATCTGCAAGCAATAATCAGACACTCTTACAAAAACTCCAAGACATAGCAAAGAAACACAACAGGAAAATCAAATAATTCTGAGTATTAGAGCTACAGCATGAAGTTGGTGTAGAAATGGAGATGACTTTCTCTAACAAAAAGATACATGCCAGGTTGGCTGGTTAGCTCACACAAATGCCTTTGAAAGGCTCTACACGAGGTGTAGTAGAGCCTTATTGCAAAATAGACTTCTGTAAAAGTATAATTGAGAAAAGGTAAATCACAAGATAAATTTAAACAGACAAATTTCTTTTATATTTTCATTTGTAAAAACATAGATTATATCCAAATATTAATTCACATTTTATAATTAAGGATGCAGTTGCTTGAAGCAAATTTTTAAAAGCTGTTCGCCATAGCTTAAAATTTTTGTGATTTTATTTGTATGTATAGGACGCCAAATTTTTATTAGATGGACTGGTAAACCAAAAATATGTATTTTCTATATTTTGTTATATATGCAACCTTTTTATTGGAGCTTAAACTCCACCATATGAACACTGATTGGGCTTTTTACATGGTACTGGGTTTGGCTGCACTTGGGTTTTGCTTCATAGCAGCCCATATGGTGCTGTGTTTTGGATTTGTGATTAAAACAGTGTTGATAACACATCAGTGTTTTGGCTATTGCTTACACAGTGTCAAGTCCTTCTCTGTTTCCCACTCTGTCCCCCTGTCTTGCCCCCCCCCCGCCCAAGTACA
>NW_008794775.1:67406-71743 GCF_000699145.1 Aptenodytes forsteri | reverse complement strand
GGTGGGCAAGAAGCTGGGAGGACACACAGCCGGGACAGCTGACCAGAAGTGACCAAAGGGATATTCCACACCCATACGATGTTGTGTCCAGCAATAAAAGTTGAAGGAAAGGAGGAGGAAGGGGGGGCATTTGTGGTTATGGCATTTGCCTTCTAAAGTAACTGTTACGTGTGTTCAGACCCTGCTTTCCAGAAAGCGGCCTGCCAATGGGAAGTAGTGAATGAATTCCTTATTTTCCTTTGTTTGTGCACTTTTGCTTCACCTATTACTCTATCTTTATCTTGATCCACAAATCTTCTTACCTTCCTTCTCTTTTCTCCCCATCCCATGGGACAGTGGAGTGAGTGAGCGGCTGTGCGGGTGTTTGGTTGTTGGCTGAGGTGAACCCACTACATAGTCTGTAAACTCTTCAGGACTTCTTTTGCAGATCCATGGCAAATCAAATTTTTGTTACCTTACTACTTCATTAGTTAAACATTGCTACTTTGGGGTTTAGTTTCATCACTACCAGAGGAAGTAAAAAAAGATCAAAACCCTCTTCCCTCCAGTAGGAGTAATATTCAGAGAAGTGAGACTCAGGGAAGCTAACAGAGGATAAGGTTTCAAGAAGTGTATGTTTAAGGCAGCTACCACGTTGCAGAGGCCCAAGTGCAGAGTCCTGGATGGACTTGTTCACAAGGAGATCATTAAGAATTTTGGTGAATTGAGTCCAAGTGGGTGAACTGAGTGCAAGAGGCAGAAGATGCACAGCAGATGCTCAGACAAGGTAAAGACAGAAAACAGGAAGCTGGGCGCAAAGAGATCAGAGAAAGGAGTGTGTGGCAAATACCAAATCCAATTAAAAGAGGAAAACTAAGCAGATGAAAGACTTGACAGAGGAAACACCTGACAAAGATAAATTGCCAGTCTACAGGGAAACTGAAGTTCTGCTGTACAGTTAAGTTCTGGAGCTACAAACACATAAAGCTGTCAAGAAATACAGAGAACTTGGCCCCTTACATCCTGGATCAATTGGCACCGGGGTAGTGTGAACCTTTACAGTGAAGAAAAATCTTCCCTGCTGCTATCGATGTGAGCAAGCAATCATTCATAATTTGATCCACATGCTCAGGTCCACTTCCTCTCCTTCTTGCTTATCCACACCTAGAACAAATGCTGCTGAGGGAAGCTGTGGGTTATCAGAAGAGAGCCACACTCCATGTTGGAAGGATGAACTCTGCAACAGAGAGACCATGTATGCACTGAAGGCTTGAGCTACCCCATCTGAAGAGTTATGTGATCTATTAATAAATCTGAGCTCTCATTAAGCATAGCACAGGCTGGAAAAAATGGCCAGGTGTGTAAAAGGGAAAAAAAACCCTTGGAAACCAAGCAACAGTCAGCATAGGATGTTACACATTCTGTTGCCCTATATACATCTGTATACTAGACTGTCTCTGTTCTGGTTGCATTAGAAACCAAGTCCCACAGCTGCCTTATCATTCTGTATTATTCAGCCTCCAGGCCCCAAAGCAATAAAACAGTGCAAGACATTGGAAGTTCATATTTAGGAAACGGTAGTAAACTTAAAAAGAGACCATGTCAATAGATATTATTTTGCAGTTCACTACCATAACAAAGTTCAGCAGTAAGAAAGTTAATTCCATAACAGAGCAAAAGAGACAAAGCATGTTATAGTTTCATTCAAGTAGTGTCACTTCCAATTAAAAAGCAAAAGAAAGGGGATAGTGAGCAACATGTGAATTTAGGTCAAACCAGATAATTATTTTTGTACACTTACAAATCCCAAAGAAAAGAACTTTGACACATACACTTAGTGTTCAGTAATGGACAGAGTTTCGTGGCCATCCACTGGCCATGCTTTAGAACCTGGCAGAGGTAGCAGAACAAACACAGGAACGGTCCAGGACTAATGCCAATAAAAACCATGAAATTTAGAAACCATGTGTTAACATAACCTTTCCGCAGCTAAGCGGAAAGAAGAAACTAGGCTTATATTATCTTGAAAACACTGCAGTCTGTTCATATCAGGAGCTTATAAATGAACACTATTTCCTTAACTTCCTAATCAAAACTAGATATAAGAATAGGAAGTCAGTAACTGTCAGTGACTAAAAAGCTGATGGGTCTTTCCAAATCTCTTCATCCTCCTTCTATACTAGTCACATTACTTGCCCAGCTCAGCTATCATCTAAGGTTATAAACTTGCCAATATATGTAGACACTGGAAGAAAGGTTCGTTTTTCTACTTATCACAGGATTCAAATTGCTGCTGACAGACCTGGCCTAAGAAAATTTACTGTAACTTTCCAGAATGGCTGATTGGAATATGATTTGGAAAGAAAACTATTTGCCTCCAGAAACAACTGCTGTGTTATGAAACTCTTGGACCACTGGCCAAAGCTGTCAGTACTGTCATTCACGCAACCTGGCCATCCATCACGAAGCACCAAACCAGCCATCGGCACATAACAGAAGCTACCAGCTGCATTAGCTACCAGCACCTCAGGCTGGAGTCACACTCTATAAATAAAATGCTCTTCACAAAGAACACCACAATAAAAATAAACCCTGAGTTCACATCAGGGTGATCAGGGTGCCTGGAAATCAGAGTCCTTTCCTCTTTTTGTTCGCCTTTTCTTTCCTTCCTGCAAAATAGTTTGAATTAAACCTGGTAATACTAGCCCTCAACAGCCTAAGCGCTGGCAACAGATCACACAAGCTCTAGCTGCACTCTTAGCTCTACGGACCTTCTTGAGGTTCAAACCAATGGAAGGGGAAGGAGACACCACACACTTATGGCAGGAGACAACTCAGACAGACTTGGATATGGCAGCTAACTTCTAATTAGCCAGAGATACTAGTAGTAGTCTGTGCACTTCACTGAACCAAGGTGGTATCCTCCACAAGCCCAACTCAAACATATGCCATGTGCAAGGCTTCTCAAAAAAGGGACAAATGGATGCAGCTCCAGAAATGGAGCCGTATCACATATACGCTTAAGCAAATGTCCCCATACTTCTCACAATTGCTTCCTTCAGTCTGCTAAACTCATTTAGGCACCAAATGGCTGTGCACTGGGGGTTAGATTTGTCACTTAGGCCATCTTTTGAAGCACTCTGATCTAGGCTAGAGAAGGAAAAGAGAACTGAGCATGCCATCTAGGAGAAATACTCTCCAGCTGCATGGACATAGTTTAAATGAGTTATAGAACATAAGGTTTCCAAACTGAAGATCGTATATAATCACAGGTTAGAGTACCCCGAACATCATGATGCCAGTGGTAGGCAGACAGTCAGACAGAGTTTACTGCAAATCCTGAGGATGTGCTAATTTGGGGCCTATCTTTGCAGGGCAACTTCCACACATAAAGTTGGTTCCCACAAAATAAAAATCCCTTCTCTAAAGCCATTTACATACTTTTTCCTTCCACAGGAGGACAACGTTATCGGCAATAGCTCTTGCAAGACTGAAGTAAGAATACAACATGAGTAGTACAACACATCAGAAACTCCTTGGTATACATACTGACCTCTGCTATTTCAATGCTGCTGACTATTGTAGATTTAATTAATTGGAGAAAAATTAACATGATAGAGAAAAAGATGAGAGCAGAATACAAGACAACACAGAGAAATCACAACAGTTCAGTATTTAAAAGCATGGGATCAGCTCTCAATTAAACTGGAATCAAGAGGAATTCACCACTTTGTTACCGATGTCATTTCACATTAACAACAAAGCTTCTTATAAAGCAGCTGACAAGTATCTTCCTCACATACAAATTTTGTCAAAGCTGATCGGACAGTCACTTTTATCAACTTCATTATCAAGTCTGTTCAACAGGGAAAGAGGAATTCACCACTTTGTTACCGATGTCATTTCACATTAACAACAAAGCTTCTTATAAAGCAGCTGACAAGTATCTTCCTCACATACAAATTTTGTCAAAGCTGATCGGACAGTCACTTTTATCAACTTCATTATCAAGTCTGTTCAACAGGGATTAGAATCATAGAATAGTTTGAGTTGGAAGGGACCTTTAAAGGTCATCTAGTCCACCCCCCCTGCCGTGGGCAGGGACATCTTCAACTAGATCAGGTTGCTCACAGAGCCCCGTCCAACCTGACCTTGAATGTTTCCAGGGATGGGGCATCTATAGCCTCTCTGGGCAACCCGTGCCAGTGTTTCACCACCCTCAGTGTAAAACATTTCTTCCTCCTATCTAGTCTAAATCTACCCCCCTTTAGTTTAAAGCCATTCCCCGTTGTCCTGTCGCAACAGGTCCTGCTAAAAAGTTTGCTGCCATCTTTTTTATAAGTCCCCTTTAAGTACTG
>NW_008794775.1:46624-64564 GCF_000699145.1 Aptenodytes forsteri | reverse complement strand
GCCGCCCTGGTGAGAGCTGCCGGCTCCCGGCGGGTCTCTGCGCTCCCCTGTGGGTTCCCCGGCTCAGGAAACCCCCCTGTACGCCCTGATCCGCCACTCCGCCTCAGATTACCCACTATAAATAAACTTTGTATGCAAAATTAAGAGAAAGGGATACATAAAAAAAGGAGCTGAGATACTATATACGTGATAACTTCCAAAGATCTGGTGACAGGAGATAATTCAGTTTTTGAGTCAGAGTTTTGTAATTTTGTTAAATGTTTTGTGGAGACTATAATTAGCGATGTATTATTAGAACTAATTAAAAACTAATTTTACAAGAAAATAAACCTTAAATGATCCTTTCCTATAGAATAATAGCTTTGTTCCTCATGATATTTCCAAGTAAATACAGTATTTCTTTTTAGGAAGAGAATTAACATACCAAACCAAGATTTTCAAAAACTCTCAGTAGTTTTAGGCAGTCTATTTGTAGCAGTTTATAACCTTTAAAAATTATCAATAAAACCTCAAGATTTTCTTGTTCACAATTAGTAGTCCTCTATGAAAATTAAATTCAAAATGCACTGCAATTGGGAGAACAAAATACCTGAGAAGTACTCAATCACAGCCTAACTAAAATATGGTACCAGACTCAAGAATACTTGATGTAATTTCGCAGTTTACACATAGGAGTCTACTATTATGGAAGTCCACTCTGCCTCTTTCCCTCCCGGAAGCAGGAAATCCTTTATTTATTGTAAGTGGTTCAAAACAGTCTGCGTAAAGTGAGAAATAGCAGAACACAGTACAGTGGAGAGGCAAAGAACTTCTGTTCCCCAGATGTGCCTTTTTTCATAAAACCTCTTGTTTGCAGACATGAAAGAGAATTTCATGTTGTCTGTAATATTCCTTATGAGGAATTTTCATTTGCATAGTAATCAAGATTCAATCTGGGAGAAAAAAAGATAAAGAATGAAATTTCAAGGCTAACAATCAAACACAATTCTTCATTTTGCCATTGCTTTATAATGCTAAGAAAAGATAAAGAGACTATCCTGAGAGTAAAAAAATGTTTAGATCAGCCCAGAAGGAGTTCCTATGGGGTAATATTAAACGGTGGCAAAAATAAATAACCCACCTGAATATAATGTAAGATAATAATTTATTTCACTTAGCAGAATGTCTTTGGTAAACCTGAGTGTTAATATTCTGCAGAGGCAATCAATGAAAAGCAGAAATCCTCAAATGGGAAGTTTGCAATTCCGTTACTGTACCCTCAGCAACAGTTATCTTAAAACTCATCATACTGACAAAACAACAGATTCTGTCCTTACCTAAAAATAAGACCAAAGCTTCCTTTTCCTGAAAAGTTACCCTAAAAATGTACTGCATTTGCATGTCGTATACAAGGTAACAGAGTCTGGCGCCGAATGCCAATACCACTTCAGACAGACACAAAATATCCCATTGAATTTGTTGCCGTGTGAGGCAGCAGTGCCCACGCTTGCAGGAGCACAAGGGACTGGGCAGCCCCTTGTAGCACCCTGACTCAGACAAGGCTGCGGCTCACACTGAAGCCTTGCGAAAGTGGTGCGGGAGCTGATGCCTCAGAAAACCAAGCTGCTTTTTCTTATTATTTGCCACCCCTGATTCCTACAGGCATGCAAGATGCTGCTTCATATGTGCTACTTCTTAAGGGCAAGCTAGCCTCCCCTCTTCCCAACAATTCAGAAGAGGTGAGCTACTTCTCCAGGTACCAGATTAAAGGTGCTCTGCCACTGCACGGGGCAAACATTTCACTAGGCTGCCACGCGACTGGGGCACAAGTGTTGAAGTCCTTGACTAGCTTGTACTAAAAACCTAAAAGCCTACCAACAAACAAAAAAATCAGGGAGTTCACACAGGGGAGGAATGGTCTATAGTATCTTTGTCCCACAGAGAAATCACACTCTCCTGCGGAAGACCCATAGGTGCAGAAGCTGGTACCTGGCAAGGTGCCTCAGGTGCCACAACAGTTTGTGTGGCTGCAGGACCTGTGGGGGAAGCAAGGCCATGCTGTCTGCTGACGGATACAGGAGCAGAACCACACCGCCTGATGCTTAAGAGGAGCATTTAAAGAGTGCAGGAAGTAGAGAGCATGGATTCAAAAATGTTGATTTTTGAGGCATTTGGGGTAAGACATTGAATCATGCAGAATAAGAGATGGAGGTTACCTTATATTCAGTATGGACTCCCTAAAATGGCAGAAAAGAACCTATCTTACACTGGTGCTTTGTTGTCCTGGTTATTTTCCGTGCCCAGAAAGCAGGAGGGATGCCCTCCAGCACTAGCACAGTGTCTTCTTTGGCAGTCTTGCTGTGACCCATAATGCCTTGGGGATACTATTTGCCTGTGTGCTACATGGCCTGTATGCCACATACCTGTCAATTAAAGTAGATCAGAGCTGTACAGCAAATAAAAACCAACCAATATAACAGAAAGAGCAATACATCCAGCTCATTTATTTTGTATAACAATACATTCAGAAAATGTAAAATTTTCAGATTAGAGTCACAACAGCTATACTATTTTTGGAGATGAAAAGTGTGACAACAAAAGTAAAAACTGACCTCTTAGTGCCAAACATGATGGTGTGGGCTTGTTTCACACTTATGAATGCACTGCTCCACACAAGGCTGTTTCTGTTGACCTGGATGAGAAGAGAGAGAGAGATTTTTAAACCAAGCAACTCAGGACCTTGATTTTAATATCCTGAACAATAAGTACATTAGTAAACATCTTCCAGTGCAACTTCAGAGAATACCTGACAATTTTATAGAAACACAAAGGTTAGAAAAACAATGTAAAGGTTAACAAACAAAAGATAAAAGTTAAAAAACCTAAAACCAAAATCTACTGCTAGGGTTTAAACCTGAGCTTGTCAGAGCAGTTACTCAACAAAAGAGTTAGGCATAATGCTGTCTGGTAGTGCAACATCTAAAAGCCTCTTCCTCTGAGAGGAGAATTCATGTGCCCAAGTGAAATTCAGGTGCCTCAAAGCAACTAAACAAGATCTTCCTGAATTGCCAGCTATAAAATTTACATCTTAATTGCATTTTGTTGAATGACTACCTTAGTAAATTAGTCATTTTTCCAGAAAGAAACCATTAATATAAATAAGAAATTTCCTGGAGTGGGCCTACTAAGTATGGCCCTCAGGAAATGTTATTATTTGAACAAAAAAAATTTCCAACCTTCATATAAAAAATAAAAATATGAAAATATTATAGAATAATAGGTTGTGAGGAACTGCCTAGTCCAACCCTCACCTCAGAGCAGGTGTAATCAGATCAGATTGCTCAGGGACATGTCCAGTTGAGTCTTGAACACCTCCACAACCTCTCTGGGGGCAACCAGTTCCAGTACTTCACCACCATCATGGTAAAAACATTTTTCCTAATACCTAATCAGAATTTTCCATGTTACAACTTGTGTCCACCGCCTCTTATCATATCACCATATACCTTCGAGAAAAGTCTAGCTCTTTATAGTCCTCTATATCCTCCACTCAGGTACTCGTTGACGGCACTAAGGTCTCCTTTTGGCCTCTCTTCTTAAGGCTGAGTTGATCCAGGTCTCTTGGCCTCATGTCATATGCCATGTGCTACAGCTCCCTGACCACCTCATTTGATCTCCGTAACTCAACAACCTTCTTGTTCTGGGGAGCCCAAAACTGGACATGATGCTCTGCAGTCAGTTTCACAAATGCCAAATAGAGGGGAAGGATATTCCCCGACCTGCTGGCTACACTCTTACCCACGCAGCCAAGGGATGCAGGTGACTTTCTTTGCTGTGTAAGGGCACACTGCTGGCTCATGCTCAAATTGGTGTTCACTAGGCCTCTCAGATCTCTTTCTGCAGCATTGCTTCCCAGGCAGTCGGTCTCCAGCCCATCCTTTTACACAGGGTTATTCCATTCCATAGGCAAGACCTTGCATTTGCTTTTGCTGAACTTGGTGAGGTTCCTGTCAGCCCGTTTCTCCAACCTGCCCAGGTCCCCCTGAAGAGCAGCACTGCCCTCCAGCACATTGACTGCTGCCTGCAATTTGATGTCATCCACAAACTTGCTGAGACTGCACTCCATTCCATCACTGATGTCATTAATGAAGATACTAAACAGTGTTGGTCCCAGTACTGAACCCAGAGGGACCTCACTAGTTACTAGCTGGGTGTGATATTCGCTGTTTTCCAGTCATCAAGAACCTCCCCCAGTTGCCATGACTTTTCAAAGATGAGAGAGCAGCCTCACAACAACATCAGCCAGCTTCTTCAATACCCTTGAGCACATCCCATCTGGTCCCATGGACTTGTGTACATCCAAGCGATCCCTAACGCCGTCTTCCTCTACTGCAGGTACTGCTTCACTCTGCTAGGAAGCTCAAGCACCTGGGACGCCTGAGGACAAGTCTCTCCAGCAAAATCCAAGGCAAAAAAGGCATTGAGTACTTCAGCCTTTTTTCCACACGGCCACACTGAGCAATGGGCCCATGCTCCCCTTGCTTTCCCTTTTGCTGCCAATGTACTTACAGAAACCTTTCTTGTTGCCCTTCACCTCCTTGGCTAGTTTTGATTCCAGCTGAGCTTTGGCTTTGCTGACTGTATTCCTATGTGTTCCTACATGTCCTGTATTTCTCCCACATAGCCTGCCCCTGCTTCCACCGTCTGTGTCCTTCCTTTCAGTGTTTGAGCCCGGTCAGCATTCAGGTCACTCCTTTACACAGACCGCAACCCCTCCTCCCGGCTTGCCCACCTGATCTTATCACCAGTCTCCACTGGTGTATCCATCCACTACAGCACTGCAGTCACAAGAGCTATCCCGCCATTCATCTGTAATCCCACTATGGTCACAGCGCTGCAGCTGTGCATGGACTCCTAATTCCTCCTGCTTATTGCCATGCTACGTGCATTTGGTAAGGTGGAGCAGGAACCTTCCTTCTGTTGCCCAAAGTCATTAGCTTCCCCCCTCCTCTGTCCTGAGAGCCACCCTTCACTACTTGTTCCCCGTGGTCTGCATCTGTCCCTCCTTCCTCACTTTGCATGGCTCAGGCTCTTATCTTTGCAGAGTTTCTGTGAAGACCCCACGTATCTCCCCCTCACTTTCCTGGTGGTGCATGGTCTGCTCATCTTTTCTGCCGCTCCTTCCCCATATGTCAGCACCTTGCTCCGTGTGCCTGTCCCCAGGAGAAGCCACCATCGCCCCAACCCCAGGAAAGGCCCCAAGTGCTCTGCAGCCCCACACCAGGCCAGCAGCAGCCTCCCTCAGTGTGCCATCTGGGTCAAGGCCTCCAACGTGCCAAGGACAAGTCGGTGCCAGGGAACATCCCTGTGGGGTGTTGAGACCATCATTGTACACCCTCCAAGCCACCCCAGGCAAGTTTAAGCAGAGATGCTCTGTGTCCCTGCTGTGCTAATGGCTGCGACAAGGGTGTCGCTGCTGCTCCCCATGCAGGAGTCGGCCATTCCCAGCAGCAGCCTGGATGTGAAGGTGCCGGAAGCAGCTCCCAGCAGAACTGGAAGCAGAGACTCAAACTGCTGCACAGACTGGGAAGAACAACATGAAGAGCAGCCTGGGCAGTGCTCTGGGTGCCCTGCATGCTCCCAGCCCCACAAACCGAGTCCCTTTTGCAGGCCCTGTTCACAGAGCTCTGGTCCTTCACTGCCTAAGGAACAGCTAAATAGCAACCAGAAAGTGCAGACAGGCGCCAGCCCCTCCAGCTCGAGGCTTCCCCGACCGAGTCCCTTCCCACGAGACTGCAGTGGCTCACGACCTTGGTTCACTTCCCTTGTGAATGCCATTGCACATGCCCGTTGCCCTCACAACATGTAATTCTGATGCTAATTAAACCTTTCTGCCCTATTCCCAAATATTCAATTTAAAGCAAAAAGACATAGCTTACAAAATAAAAAATTCTATCCTAGTTTAGTTGTTTTTTTAAATGTAAATGTGCAATCTAAATACAAATGTTTTGTTTATCAGGAAGAAGCTGTGATTACATGATCTTGACTGACAGGAGGATTTTTGTCTACAAACTCCCTCCTAAATTCATAAGATACTCAAGGCGACTTCACATCTCCATGTCACACTAGATAAAATGACACCAGGTAAAATGTCTTGTTACCTGCAGGCGAGGAAGTGGTATTTTCAGAGCACCATATTTCATTACGGGTTTGGGCAGTGACATTTTTGTCTCAATTTACCAGTTGCTCTTAAAGCATTTCCTTTTTTGTTTTGTGTAGGGTTTTTTGTTTTGGTGTGGCTCCTTCACTTGTACAGCTGCAAAGAGTTGAAAGGAACCTCCCTCTTCCTTTCTATGCCCTCTTGTTCTAAAATCACAGCCTTGCAGCTGGGCAAGCAGCACAAATATCATCAGCCTGAAGTACATTTTCCTTCCCATGCAATTATTCTCCCTGCCACTCACTAACATCAGTCGCTCTACATTGAGAGCATAACAAATGCATGCTTCAAGTTAGCTGTCTTGATTGGGAATTTCTAAAGACTCTAAGTAAGCCGAGTGTCCACTCCAATTGAAAATCAACGGATTTGGGGCATGCACATTCCCTGAATGTCTTGGGAAATCACACTCCAGTTCCCTATTTATGATTGTCAGGCTAACTGGGAGCCTAAGCTATGCCTACACTGTCAGATATGCAGCTCAGAGGTGGAACACGGATGAGATTAAGGACTGCAACTCGGCCTCTGCTCCAGTGCACACATCTCAAGCCATTTAGACAGCTGATTATACAATGTGGAGCCTAAATCTGTAAACGCACTACAAAGGTTTGAGTCAGGCTTTCCTCTTCTTTTAGAAGTAGCAAGGTTCAAGCTCCTTAATTTAATTTTCAGAAGTATTTAGGTTGTGACCTGGAAGTCCAGGTCCCATATTCGAAAATGACACAGTCACTTATGATCCCAGGAGCATCGGAGAAACTGAAAATTTTAACTCCAGTTTATTCAATCATTTGATGATCATCTCTGTTTCCACTAAAGAGCAGCATTCACAAACATTTATTATATTTTAAGCATGTTACATTAGTAGGTAAGACTGCCTTTATGTTTGTAAGAACTTTAACTGAAGGGCTCTGATGCTTTCTGTCTCTTCTCAGATATAAATAATAATGTTAGTGATGACATAAGGTACTGCAGTTTCTCAGAAAACAGGTCAAGCTATTTGAGGAAAACCAACAGGTATAAAATTGCTGAGTAGCTGGAGCATCCTCCCTTGAAGGTGACTAGTGCAAAAGTCAGAAGAGCACGGCGTTGGATATGTTGCCACCTATATCAAGCAGAAACTTTGCTGGCAGCATCACCTTCCTTTTCCTTGAGGCACAACTATATCCTTTCTGGAAAAAAAGACTGATACGGTCACCAAATATATTAAATGAAACATTAATTCAGACTTTGGACATTTTTTCCCTTGCACAGAACGTTTTTGCACAGAAATGCTTCCCATAGCATTTCACTGGCTTAACGAGGGTAATTGTGTGTCAGCTACTGCCTTTCAGCTGAACCTCATCCCTCTCTGGTGGAAGGTACCGTCCTCAGGGCAAAGTGGCAGAATAGCCTGGGAGAACCGTCCTCACTCTCTTCTAGACAGCCACATTAAACTGCTAAGAAAGGCTGTTTAAATTAAGCAGTCTCACTTTGCACTGGAGCGGATGAGAAATATCATTTATCTGCTTGCAGATAAATTCTGAAGGCTACGACTTCCAAAATGAGAAACTTCTTAGTAGCAATGGTGATTTCTAAAATTGTGTCTTAAAGATGTCATTTTATACAGTAAAACTGGCACAAAAACTCAGTAAACCTTTTCATTTACACCAGATATATTTAAGCATAATTTACTGAGATTCACACTGACTGCTCAAACCCATGCAAATCTGAGCACAAGTATCAAGAATAAAAATATTTTCTGTTAAGAAACGATTGGATTATAGTGAAAAATATGGCATAAAATGTTCATACAGAATTACAAAAGGAGATCTTTATGAATGACCTGGAGGAGGCAACAAACTGCACTATCAAGTTTGCAGATGGCACCAAATTAGGGGAGACCAGTTGATATGCTTAAGGGCAGGACTGTCATCCAGGGACACTTGGACAGGCTGGAGGGATGAGCTGACAGGGACCTTATGAAATTCAGCAAGGACAAATACAGAGTCCTGTACTTGGGAAGAAAGAAACTCTTGCAATGGCATAGGTTGGACACTGCCTGGCTGGAAGGGCCCTGGGGGCAGCAAGCTGAGCACGAGCCAGCAGCGTGCCCTGCCGCAGAGATGGCGAACAGCATCCCGGACTTTATGAGCAGGAGCATGGCCAGCAGATAAAGAGAAGGGATCATTCCCCTTCATTCAAAAATCATCAGACCACTCCTGAAATACTGCATCCAGTTCTGCAACCTGCCCTCAATGCAAGAAGGACACTGATAAACTGGAGTGAGTTCAGCGTAGGGCCCCCAGGCTAGTCATGCTGGAGCACTTGCCCTGTAAGAAGAGGCTGGGGGAGCTGGGCTGCTCCAGCCTGGAGAAGAGGTGGCTTCAGGGTACCTAATGGCTCTTTCCAGTACCAACAGGGAGGTTATCAAGAAGATGAAGCCAGCCTCTTCATAGTGATGCATGGTGGGAGGATGAGAGACAGTAGGTGTGAACTGAAACGAGAGGCTTTGACTGGATATAAAAGACGTGCTTTTTACCACAGTTGAGCAGTGGACCATATTGCCCAGAGAGGTTGTGCAGCCTCCCTCCTTCGAGTTTCTCAAAACCTGTCTGAACAAAGCCCTGAGCAACCTGGACTGATCTCACAGCTCACCACGCTTTGAGCAGGAGGATGGAATAGAGCCCTTCTGAGGTCCCCTCCAACTTGAGTTATCCTGTGATCCTATGAGTCTATGTATAAAGAAGGAAAAAAATGGAAGGGGATGTGAAATGATGGTTGAAGCTGGGATAATTAAAATATAATGCTGGTACAAGTATGATGACAGGATGACTACAGATGATTTTTTGTTTTAAGGAAATAGCAAGAAGAGAACACTTTAAAATTTCTGTTCTGAAAGGTTAGAAAAACGAGTAATATTAAATTCCTCTCAGAGGAGGTAGATTCAGTATATTTATATACAGGACTAAAAGCAGCAAACAGGAACAAAATATGTCAAAATATAAACCTGACTTAGTTGAGTTGAAAGATACTGAAAGCTAGGTGGGGGCAATAAGTAGATGAGGCAAGACCTGAGAATTGAAACACTACTATGCACAGTAAGCCTTGAAAAGTAAGAGCAGAACAAAGTATCTTCCATAGGCAATGGGAAATACTGAGTCACAAAACAGCAACCAAATCCAAAGATTTTGAGAATTATTACCTTTGAAATAGAAAGAACTATACATAGAATCTTACCAGTTCAAAAGAAATAACCTAAAGAATGGAAAGGGAGTGACTCCAGTACCCATAGCATTGGGGCCACTGGGAATCTGTAAGAAGTTTATTAGCAGCATCACTATTCTATAATTTTTTTGCAGACGCGAACAAGTGAAGAAGAAAAATATAAAAAATAGAAGTGAGAGAGAGAACTCCAGTTCAGTACTTAGGCAAGTAAAAATGAACATGGATTTACACAGAACAGGTAGGTCATGCTTACTTAAGTTGCAGTATGATGAAGTGACTATGAGAGCTAATGGGGATGAAACGGTTTTTGCACTTCAGGAAAGCTTTGATATACTACCACATTAAAGACAATATGTGATGGCTTTTGATGTAAGTATTATGGTTGCAGTAAAATGGAAAGGAAAATTCTAAGAAAGACTTGGCAGTCAGTTAATTCAGGCTATCTCTGGAAAAAGACTGCTGAGAAACAAATCAACAGACAAGCAAAGCATGAAGTTAACTAGAAATATTCCTAATTCTATCCTTGCGGCAAAGCAATCACTCAGTGGAAACAAAATTTCTCTATTTACCAAAACCAGTTACTGCTGTACTTCACTAATCATAATCACTTTAAAAAAAACCAAACCACCAAACAGTACTAATAATGTAAAAGAATCTAAGGCTCTTAAACATTGTTCAAACTTCACAAGTATGTCGTGAAGTGCCCATACAATAATTAACAAATACATTGCTCTAAGTTCTTTATACTCACACCCCAAAGGCAGCGCCTCTGTGTTGATGGGCCCCTCCAAAAGACTGCAATACTACCCAAACACTTTCCTGTACTCAGATAAATCACCCGCTAAACCACATTACATTTATTTTGCTAAACTGTACTTTCATACATTCGAGGCCTTTTGAGTAATTCCACCCAATGCCATCAGAGATTAAAAACATGTAATCTTGGTATTCAGTGTGTCTCAACAATATAGCATTAAACCTAAATACCACAGCTTATTAAAAGTTACTGATTTGCTGGCGCTTAGAAAAAAACATTCTGATAAACTCGCCAACGCCCTTAGAGATACCAAAAGATGAAAAAAAACACAGACGAAAAGGATAAGATCACCTACAGATGCTCAGCAGAACATTTCTGGTAGGTCAGTGCTTTTCTCCTGCCCTCTGTCTTGAAAACATTGGCTTTCTCCTGTAGATGTCTGCCCTCTTCCATACTTGAGGAACTGTATAGACTATTTTAATCTAACAGTTTGAACTGCTCAGAGTAAAAGGAGCCGAGTGATATGCAGATACATCCGAAACATATACAGCAAGAAAACGTCACCTGAATTTTCAAGTACTTTACACAGCAGTGTAAAAAAACTAAGGCACAAAGCAATGTGAGAAACGGTTTTACAGCAAGTAGCCCTTTGCAGTATAATAGGATACTTAGGTAGGATCGCATCTTCCCAAAAGCTATGCTTCAAAAAACACAAGCTATGACTAGTCAAAGACACTAGGATCATACAGGGTTAACCAGAAGAAACGTAACGGCCCATGGATACAAACAGTGAGATTGATTACTTCTGGCCTTAAGGTCTGTGAAACTCTGCCTCAGACCACTTATTTCAGCCTTTTTAGTATATTGCTCAACCAACCGTTTAAAAAAAAAAAGAAATAATTTCTTCAAAACTTTACAAAACACGCAACACATTTATTCTCTATATAGTGTAGCTTGATTTTTTTCTGTTTTGTTTAATTACCTTAACACTTGAAGGAAGTATACCTTAAAATTCAAATAAACAATTAAAGCTTTAGTTTGGCAGCTCTTGGAGCTAACTCGTTAGTGGCTTCTTAAGCAACTAAATGATAAATAAAAATAAATGAGCCAATAAAATGAAGTCCTATTCAAATAGAGAAAAACGAAACGTAGTTACTAATGTAAAAACTTATTTATCTGACACATAAATTAAATCTTTAACAGCAATTCTTATGCAGTGAAATAAACCCAACTGCCATCTGTTGTTGATCAAAGGTCAGTTGAGTATAAAGAGTTTAATAAATAATTAATTTTGTTTACTGTAAATCATGAGGGCAGCCAACATTATGGCCATTCAGAAGTATTAATTCTTTATTTTTTCATTAGTATGTTTTTTCTGATATCTGAAGGGAAAGTATTTTAGAAATATAGAAATTAACTTCATAAATTTGACTATGGTGATTATTTCATGTAAGCAGTCTTTTACTGCAACCACATAGTTGCCAAAGATCTAATACTATTGTCTGTTATGTTCACATTTGTAATCCTGTTAATTTAATCTTCTTACACTTTCAATTTTTTTCTTTACAAATTAATTACGACTGCTGTATGCTTTTGAATCATACAGGTTTCATGACAGATGCTTTCTTCTTCCAAAATGAAGTTAAATATTTCTGGGTTTAAGACAACAACAGCAAAAAAAAATTACCAGTTTGCCTCCTCATCCCAGTGACAGCTCGGGTGACCTCATCTGGTAATTCTTCTTTCATCCTTTGTTTTTAAACCCTCATCTTTCATTCTTTAAAATAATACGATCACCAAAGCCTCTCGATATCCTTCATTTCCATTTGCTTTCGTTTCTCTTCCTTTCCTACATTGTACAATACCATATATGTATCTTTCTCGTGTCATAGCTAAGTGTAGCTTCTGCCACAAAATCCACACAGTATATACAATGCGGCGATGTAGGTGTGGCTCTATCACTCATTCCCTGTTAGATCATCCACCTTTGCCTGTAGGTAATTCAAGGCAAATCCTAACTACTGTAGTAGGAGAGAAAAAATTTATTAGCATGCTCTCTGTGAGCATGGTAAAGAAATGTATTGATTTTTAAATAAGACAGATAAAAACAAACAACCATTTGCCCTGGGTATTTTGCCCTCCTTCACCTTCACGGCAGCACACACAGCTCCCTTTCCTATGATTTCAGGATAAAGGGACATTCCTCTACATCCTTTAGATCATCTTAAAAGCTAAGTTCCTTTGAAATCTAAGGCGGAAAAAAAAAAGACTGCTTATCCTTCTCTAGGCACAATTGCTGGACTATCAATTATTCATTATTAATTAAGTAGTGGATGTGCCTATGAACAGAAAACTGCACGCATACAGAGAAGACTCACACAGAGTAACCAGGACTGATCAGGATTTCATTATTCTTCTTTACTTACAAAGAGTTATAAAGCCTGCTGAAGTTCTTTCTTGGGGGGGGAGCTGAAAATAATAGTAGGCTAAAAAAATAGGATAAAAAACCCTTTCCAAAAGCTCACCTGAAGTCAATGAACATTAATGATAAAACTAAATCTGCTGAGACATAAATGGTAGATGCAATGGTTCATTTACAGCTGCTATGAGATGTGAAGTTGGTGCTATTTACCCGCCTCTCTCATCTCCAGGAAAATCAAGAATATCCCAAGTAGACACAAAAGGATAATGAACTTAACGTTCCTCAAAGCTGAAGGAACCAACATCACTTGCAGCAAGCAGGCTGCTGCTTTCAGACATAGCTCGATGACAAATTTCCTCCAGTAGCAAGCGAGGTCTTACTCTCTTCAGGCCCATCCTGGTTTTTAACTCCTATCCCTCAGTTTGCTGTCCCTTTAGCTGTACAAATATAATGTCATATAGGACTACACTAAAACCAGAGAGCTGAAATGAATCACATTAATAGCCCTCCTCAAAAAAGAAAATTTTTTAAAAATCATATTTACTTTAGAAAAAACGTTAATAACAGATCATTTAAATTATGTAGTTTACAGCACAGGTTGCATTGGCATAAGGAGAGCATCTGTGAACTCTGGAATAGCAGTTTCATAAGCAGACTTTAAAGTCAAAGACAACATCCAGGTCATAACTTCTCAAATTATCATTAAAGTTTAAAATCTCCAAGAAGTGTTTTTACCTTCTGTAAAATTAGTTCTAAAGGGCATTCTGAAGACAGGTCTTAATCTGCACAGAAAAGACGTAATCTCTCAGATTGTATATCCCACATATATAGTAAATATAAAACCAAAAGTGTGTTGACCTTGGCTGGCTGCCAGGTGCCCACCAGCTTCTCTCTTACTCCCCCTCCTCAACAGGACAAGGGGAGAAAATATGATGGAAAAGCTCGTGGGTCAAGATAAGGACACGGAGGTCGCTCAGCAATTACCGGCACAGGCAAACAGACTTGACTTGGGGAAATTAATTTGATTTTATTGCCAATGAATTGTAACAGAGTAGTATAGTGAAAAATAAAAGCAAATCTAAAACCACTTTCCCCCACTCCTCCCTTCTTCCCAAGCTCAACTTCACTCCTGACTTCTACCCCCTCTCAGGCAGCACAGGGAGATGGGGAATGGGCGTTGCAGTCAGCCCATTAATGCTTTGTCTCTGCCACTCTTTCCTCCTCATGCTGTTCACCTGCTCCAGCATGGGGTCCCTCCCACAGGATCCAGTCCTTCACAAACTGCTCCAGCGTGGGTCCTTTCCATGGGCTGCAGTTCTTCATGAACTGCTCCAGCGTGGGTCCTTCCCATGGGCTGCAGTCCTTAGGTTCTCCATGGGCTGCAGGTGGATATCTGCTCCACCGTGGTCCTCCATGAGCTGCAGGGGGACAACCTGCCTCACCATGGTTGCAAGAAATCTCTGCTCTGGCACCTGGAGCACCTCCTCCCCCCTCCTTCTTCACTGATCTTGGTGTCTGCAGAGTTGTTCCTCTCTTTTTTTTCCTCACTCCTCTCTCACAGCTGCCACACAGCTTTTTTTACCCTTTCTTAAGTATGTTATCACAGAGGCACCACCAGCATCACTAATGGGCTCAGCCTTGGCCAGCGGTCAGTCAGTCTTGGAATGTCTGGAACTAGCTCTGCCAGACATGGGGGCAGCTCCTGATGTCTTCTCACAGAAGCCACCCCTGCAGCCCCCTCGCTACCAAAACTTTGCTACGTAAACCCAATACAACAGTCTTACTTCTGTCTGATTACAAGCCATTTGAGAAACTGTGTATCAGATTTCTATATATCATTTGCTAATGCTGCAGACAAAAATAACATAGTTATATAATTTACAGCAGCAGAGGGAGGACTGCAGGAATCATAAGTAATTCCACAGAAACAGAGATGTAGAGATAAAACAATTCCTGGGACCAAAGCAGATGAACTGCTATCTTTCCTGTACTCTTTTGCACTATTATGAAATGTAGTGGTACCGTAAGCTCAGTTCAGTATTTCACAAGAATTGTATTTCTTAACAATAAAAGCCCTCTCTCCTCAGAATAAAATAACGTCAGCTAAATGTGATCAATGGCAGGGAACAGAATTATACAGACCTGAGTCTCTAGTCGGCCAAAACAAAGATAGAAACCTTTGGAGGATGAAGAAACGGAGATGAGCTTTGGCTGTAGTTATCTGGACTAATTCAAAAGGGAGTAGAGTGAGTACGACTCGGATAGACCAAGCAGCATATGTCAAGCACACGAGTTTATTAGCTGTCATCATAAAAAGAGTAATTAAAATTTTTTTTTGTACCCGATTACAGATACTACAGACAACAACAGTAGTAGATTCATCTTAAAAATATATGGATTCTTTTTTTCACCTTTCGACTTTTAGACTAATGCTATGATACTGATTTTCATTTTAACTACAGTTCCAGTGATAATTACTTATATCTAAAATTAAAGAAAAGATGTCACTTAACTATACAGAAGGATATAAAATAGTATTTTCAATATTTCAATTTCTTATTAAATAGGCACTCAAGCACTTTCACTTAATCTAGTCTGTGATATTCAAAAGGAGGAAAATAAAAAGAGAATGACATTTCCTCAATACAATGTGAAGGGTATTTATGCTTAGTCATTAGCTGGTTGAAGAATATATCCCAAGACACGAAAATACAGATTTTCCTGACTGTATTACAAACGCTTCTTCTCAAACAGTTCACTTACTAAAAGTCTCCCCTAATCAGCTGGCATGTCTACCTATTTATTCCTGTATTATCAACACCAAAAAATCCCTTTCATTCATAATCACTGTGGTTGTCCCACTGTCATTCATTTAATGACATTAATGGTTTTTATCTTATCTTTTTAAAGCCATAAATACAGAAATGACAATATAAAATATTTACAATACCTTATTTTCCTTTCACAATTTATATATATCCAGTTTTGCTGTTTTCCACTTCTGCTTCTTTTCAGGAAGAAATCTGACTATACAGTCAAGTTCTCAGCTGGAATCAGATCTAAGAGTGCTGCAGACTATAGACTGTGCCACTCTCAAACCTTTTGGGCCAGATCTGTAAGAACTGGTCTACAGTTTTTTTAGATCAAAGGTTACACTTCCAGTTTTGTAAATAACTAAAGTATTCCACTTCTCGGCACTATGCAGCTTTCATCCCACCAAGCACAGCTGAAGCTAAGGTGGATTTATCATAACAAAAAAGGCTCATACATGACTGTGGCCCCTAAAGGTAATTCTTCCTTAATTTCTCTCCCCGGTCCTATTCTGAAGAACGCTGGCTGCAGTCACATTGTGACTTTCCACTTCTAAAGACCAACAGACCAAGTCCTACTGTTTTCCTTTCCAAGCAGAACTGAATTCATGGTAAGTTACAAAATTAACTCTCACAGAAGAAACAATTCTTAGAAGGCACAATAAATTATTTTACAAAGTCAGCAAAAACTAAAGAGAAAAAGAGAGGATTACCCCAAAACTAAAAACATCCAAAGATGATGTGCTCAACTATGTTAAGGCTGTGTTTGGCAGACAGGTGGAACAAAGAGCCAGTGGATCACAGGGGTGTCAGAAATTTAGTGAACACAGAAGAGGGCTAAAAGTGATCAGGAGATTACTTATTTTATACTCTTTGCCCAAATCAAGATGAGATGTATTTAAGCCATTTCTAATATATATTGGCCTAACTATCACCTGTTCCTAAAAACCTCAAAGGATGGAGGTTGTACAATCTGAAATATGGCTTTGCTATTCTAAACATCAGAAATTTGTTCCTGAAAATAATATTCTTTGCCACAACTCAAGCTCATTATTCATTACTTTCCCAGCAGACACAGAGAACAATTCTTTACCCTCCTTCTCATGAAAGCATTTCACATATTTGAGCACTGTTCTTATGTCTCCCCAGTGTGTCTCTTTTGTAGGTCAAACATCCCCTTAGAATTCAATTTTTCCTAGAGGTCATGTTTTCTAGATTTCTGATTGTCTTTCAAAATGTGGATGCCCAAAACTGGAGACATGGGGTATTCCATGCAGAACTGAGTGAAATAAGAATTATTATCTTACATATGGCAACCCTGGTTCTGTATTCCAGTTTGATATTTCTTTTTTTCTTCCTCAGCAGTCTACATCAGTAGCTAACATTCAGTTTGCTGTTCTTCTCTCAGGTTCTTTCCCTAGTGTTCCTACACAGCTAATCATTCCCTATCTTGTGTTTTGTAAATTCTGGAAACTCAACAATGTATCACACTTCTCAAAAAGAATTTTTTAATGTGTTCCGTGATTGCTTCAGCCAGCTTCCTACATATTTTAGTGTGAAAATCATTACATTCGTATGATTTAAGGTTTGACTGATAAATGAAAATAATAAAATACCTAGTCCATCAATCATCTGTGGGGTCAAAGGATTTTTGACGTTAAAGCTAGAACAGGTAGTCTGAATGCAGCATGTTTTACCACCATCACCATGCTCGCTGTCATGTAGAAGTACAGGAAATACTGCAATGCTGTTATACCCTTGCTGCCCTCAAGTAAAAAGCTGGTAAGAATAAACCAAGTTAGAAAGTAAGAGATTGAGATGATTTTCCCGTCTCTTACAGCTTCAGGTAAGCTCTGAAAATCACTAGAATGCAAGATGTTCCTGCTCATTTTCTTGGCATGTCTCCTTTTCTTTTGTCTCTTAATTCTTCTAGCCTTCAGTTTACTTCCCCCGCCCACCCCAAAAGAAAGAAAAAAGAAAAAAAGTCAGACCTAGACTGCCAGAACCTCATACTCTGCAACAGCGATGTAGCCTTTGACCAGAAAGGCAGCTAAAAGCAAGGTCTTACACAGTCCTGAGCTGATACAGGTTTGCCAAGTCTCTGAGCAGGTTCCTATGTCATACTTATCTTTCTCTAGCAGCTCTGTAAGCGTCACCACAAGGAACAGATGATGCATTTAATTTCTCACTGTTCTCTCCCTTCCCTATTTTTGTGCATTCATCTCATTTTTTTCTTCACAGACAGGATCTGACTCACACAGTAGCAAGAACAGTAACCACTTCAACCTGTCCCAATGAATTTTCTCTCATTTCCCTGAAAGGACAGTTAACAAAGAAGGTTACAAAAAAACCTGTCTGTTGCTTAAAAAGGTGGGAGAACAGAATTGCTGATGTGAAAGTTTGTGTTAATAACGAGTTGGAAGAAATTTTAGTAGAACAGAATATTTCAGTTGGAAGGGACCTACAACGATCATCTAGTCCAACTGCCTGACCACTGCAGGGCTGACCAAAAGTTAAAGCACGTTATTAAGGGCATTGTCCAAACCTCTCAAAC
>NW_008794775.1:44035-46524 GCF_000699145.1 Aptenodytes forsteri | reverse complement strand
CCAATCACTGGATCCCAGGGAGAAAAGCTCAGCACCTCCCTCTCCACTTCCCCTCCTCAGGAAGCTGTAGAGAGCAACAAGGTGGCCCTTCAGCCTCCTTCTCTCCAAACTAGACAAACCCAAAGTCCTTCATAGGACATGCCTTCCAGCCCTTCCACCAGCTTTGTTGCCCCTCTCTGGACACATTCAAGGACCTGAACATCCTTCTTAAATTGTGGGGCCCAGAACTGCACACAGTATTCAAGGTGAGGCCGCACCAACGCTGAATACAGCAGGATACTTAACAGCCTATAGCTCATAGTCCTGAGTTATAGTAACATCTGTGAGTACTGCATTTGCCCTGTGCCATAAGAATGAACAACTGCCCTATTTTTTTTTCTTTTTTTTTTCCTTTCACTATCTGCTATTGGAGTTTGTTTTTTTGGAGCTCACTAGTGGGTTTATATGTAAGACGAAGACAAAATAGCAAAGCTAGATTACTATGTGCTTATCTTCAGTTTAGCTCTCAAAATCTTAACTCTGACAGAAGGGTACATTATCAACATTGAAATACAAATTTTCAGGAGAAGAAACCATAAGCTGTAGATTTCACTTTATTTATTCAATGTTTCTCTTTGGAAAGCTCTTTCTTGCCTCAAATCCATGTAAACCCAATCATTCCTCTCAAAATATTTGGAATGGATACACTGAGAGGCACCTATTCAAATCTATCAAGTTACACCGTTTTTGCCTGAGTCATTAGTCATAGGCTTCCATTTCCTCAAGTGCTGGTAACTCATGAATCCCAATCACAGCACACCAGCTTGGAAGACAGTCCCCTGGCTTCCAGATATGCCAAATTCAGACGATTGTTCTGCAGGGTTTTGGAGAGGGCTGCCCAGATGCTAGCTAGCTCTACTGAAGACCAGGTCACTGGCTGCCAATCTAGCTTCAAACACATGACCTGCAACTTCTTTTTTCTAGGACACTTTTCAGGGAGAGGGTATCACAAGAGGTCAGACTCTCATATCTATTGGCTCTGGCACATCCTTGGGACTCTAAATGACAGCTACTAGAACAACTGAAAAATAATTCTTGTCAAGGATAATGTAAGTATTTAAAGTTTTGCAACCAGAATAAGCCTTTATTTTGGGTAATATGGGAAACTGATTAGAGCTGGTTAAGAATATAGATAAAGCTCATGAATTTGGAGTACAGTGTCCTGGACTGGGTCACATCCATCTGGCGAGACAGCTTCAAAGGACTCAGTTGAGAGTATCTCCTAAAGAAGTGCAAAAACCCCACACTGGGAGCTGGGCCCAGGAAATCCCATTTGTAGAGATTCGACAGTCTTCAGCAAGCAAGAATACCAGGCAACATGCAGGCAACCTGCAAATCCTAGCAAACCTAATTAAAAAGCTGAGACAATTACTCAATGTGCACAAGAGAAACTGTTCATGCATCTCTCTCCTGGCCTTACTGCACATTATTCTAAATCAAAATTTATTACAACTATTTAAGAATCTTTGGAAAACATCACTTTTTCCAGGTTCTAGATACAGGAATGCTCTGTTTTGACAACAGCGTGCAGCCACTATCCTGTAAGAGCCTGCAACTTCAATAAAGTCAGTCTTAGCTACCGGTTTTGTGAGAAAGAAACAAGCAACCAATAGGCCACCCTGCTTGCCTTCAACACCCTGAGGAATTAAATATGTCTGTTGCATAGTAGAATCTGAAAGATTCAGAAACAACCCAGAAGATGGAAGCAGGCAAAACCTTAGTGTAGCTTTGTTGTAACAAAAACCTAGCACATCAATGCCAAAGATCAGAAAATTATTGCTGTAGGATAATCAAATTGACCCTAGGATTTTTCCACCCTCAATTTCCATTCTCTTTCTGTTGAGAGAGAGAATGTTATAGTGGTGTTCTTTTCGTAAGGAAAAAAAATATATTTTAAAAAACAGCATTTGAAAACTACAGAGTGCAAAAACAGCAAAAGAACTTTGCAAAATCTTTATAATCAGCATGCTACAGTTTGTGTCACAAAGTTTTCAAGACACCACGAAAAACAGCAGTCAAACCAGAAACTAAACGTAAAATAAATAAAAATCAACCATCAGACAACTAAAACAGAAATGAATTTACCTTTAGAAATACTTTGAAATTCCAAATTCATCAAGAACTGATAGAAATACTGCTGCAATTACCTAAATACATGAAAAGAATATTCCTACAAGAAGCTAAACACAGCATTCTTGGGTTTATTTTGCCTGAAAGGCAAAGGTTGAGCAAAAAATGTTTTTACAAATATATTAATGACAAGAAGAGAGCCAAGGAGAATCTCCATCCTTTATTGGATGCGGGGGGGGAACATTGTCACTGAGGATGAGGAAAAGGCTGAGGTACTTAATGCCTTCTTTGCCTCAGTCTTTAACAGGCAGACCAGTTATCCTCAGGGTACTCGGCCCCCCGAGCTGGAAGACGGGGACGGCGAGCAGGATGAACCCCCC
>NW_008794775.1:35579-42616 GCF_000699145.1 Aptenodytes forsteri | reverse complement strand
ATGGTTTAGTGGGCATGGTAGTGTTGGGTTGACGGTTGGACTCGATGACCTTAGAGGTCTTTTCCAACCTTAATGATTCTATGATTCTATGAGAGAAGAAATCAAAGTCTGATCAATGAGAAGCCGTGATCAGCTTCAATTTATGAGCAGCTTGGAGCAACCATACACGAGTCAGACGCTAAAATACATTTTTTGAAGCCATGGGAAAAAAAAATAAAATCACCAAGCTGTGTAAAGCAGAATAAATAAACATTTTACCTCCACTCATCCTACTTGTAAACAGTTTCTTCTTACCTACTAGCAAAATGGATTGTGTTAGTTGGTTACTTTGTACAAAACAATAAAGTGTAACACTTTTCCTTTTTTTAAGATTTTTTTATTTATTTCACCAGCTAAGAGTAAGTAACAAAGCTGAGGATCAATTTATTATTAAGATCTTTCATGTAGGTCTCCTGGGAAGCAGAATCAGCAACTCAGAAGTGAAGTGAGGAAGGATGTCATTGCCCTTGGGTAGCCAACATTCATCACAGCGGGCAGCCTTTATTGTCCACCGTGCTACAATAGTTTCTCAGTAGGGAAGGCAGCATGTAGTAGCATGATGACGTGCAAGATAATGCCTAAAACCACAAAACTCTGTTTTAGAGAGAGCTGGTTAGAAGTGAGTGTTTACAGTGGCAGTGGAAGGGAAGAAAGGCAGAATGACTTGGTTCTCTTTTTAGTCCTGAACACTGGTAAACATTTTTCATTCTGTATCATGTTCAGGGAACCAAAAAGCAACGCTACAGGCTTGGGGAAGAGTGGCTGGAAAGCTGCCTGGCAGAAAAGGACCTGGGGGTGTTGGTCGACAGCCAGCTGAACATGAGCCGGCAGTGTGCCCAGGCGGCCAAGAAGGCCAATGGCATCCTGGCCTGTATCAGAACTAGTGTGGCCAGCAGGAGCAGGGAAGTGATCGTGCCCCTGTACTCAGCCCTGGTGAGGCCGCACCTCGAATACTGTGTTCAGTTTTGGGCCCCTCACTACAAGAAGGACATCGAGGTGCTGGAGCGTGTCCAGAGAAGGGCAACGAAGCTGGTGAGGGGTCTGGAGAACAAGTCTTATGAGGAGCAGCTGAGGGAACTGGGGTTGTTTAGCCTGGAGAAAAGGAGGCTGAGGGGAGACCTCATCGCTCTCTACAACTACCTGAAAGGAGGTTGTAGCGAGGTGGGTGTTGGTCTCTTCTCCCAAGTAACTAGCAATAGGACAAGAGGAAATGGCCTCAAGTTGCGCCAGGGGAGGTTTAGATTGGATGTGAGGAAAAATGTCTTTACTGAAAGAGTGGTTAAACATTGGAACAGGCTGCCCAGGGAAGTGGTTGAGTCCCCATCCCTGAAGGTATTTAAAAGACGTGTAGATGAGGCGCTTAGGGACATGGTTTAGTGGGCATGGTAGTGTTGGGTTGACGGTTGGACTCGATGATCTTAGAGGTCTTTTCCAACCTTAATGATTCTATGATTCTATGAAAAGAAGTTTCTTTCCATTATGTGTTTTTTATTTGGTCATTACTTGCTTACCTCTCTTCTACAGTCCTCTCCTGAACTCTGCCATTTATGGCATCTTATTTCCCCAAAACAGGAACCGGATATACCCAGGAAACACCTAGGTCTTTAACATATTGCAAACTGTTTCCCAGTTCCTTATAAGACAGGCAGATCAATCATCACTGTCACTGAATTTCTATTTTACTTATTTAAAAGGGCTGAAGAAGCTGAACTAGAGTCAATCTCAGTCATTAGAATTAGTTGAGAAAAAAAGACAATGAAAAGGTCTACAGCCAACAATTTCATACAGAAAAAGGGGTCATTCAGATCCAAAGCTTTTCTATTAATAGTGGGCAGCAGTAGAGTATGTTAAGTCAAATTGGAACTGACTGCAAATTTTCCATCAGAGACGCTAAGGCGCTGCGCGTGTGTGTACATGCGTGTACACACACATTCGTGTGAAAAATGTAGTGGTTTGCAAGATGGTTGTTTTCCTATTTCTCATTAAATCTCTTTCAGATTACCTTGAATCAGATTTTGAAACTCAGTTTACAGATTTGCTCCTAATTTTTTTAAGTCGTTCCACTCACTTCGATGGACTCAGTTGTTATTTAGTGTGAATTAAAATAGCAGCAGTTGGCATTCTACCACACTGAGTATGGACAGATTCAGTGAAGGACTAAAACACCCGAAGGCAAGATCCAAAATACCTTCTCTGATGGTTTCACATCCACAAGTCCCAGTCAGTTCTTCTAGTGAAGCAAGGCTACACTGCTGTCAGGAATGTGAGAGGCATGAAGCCAAGACAGCAAGTAGGTGGGAGACAGATGCTTCAGTTTCCTATATAGATGCTTTACAGACTATCTGCCCACTAATTGCAAGAAGCAATATGCCAGGACATGATGTGCTGCATGCCACCTTCGCAGGGGTGAAATGCTCCCCAATATCAGGGCCTAGTCTTTTTCTTTGGGAAGATGCAGGAGTCCATAAAGTGTAAAGAAATACAGCAGCTCCTGCTAAACTTTGGGAGACTTCACAAATCAATGAATATAAAATCAATTAAAACCTGCTCAGATAAAGATGTTACCTAGTCATCTGCTGTTTGGTCAGCTTCAGGTATACTTTTGGTTAAAAAAAAGCAAGTGTAAACAGATTACTTCTCTATTAGTTGTGGGAATCGGCTGCAGCCAGCACTTCTGAATAATGCATACTGACTGGCTACTTGTTTCTGGATTTGACATTTTATATCATGAAGTGAAAAGGTCATGTAAAAGGAAAATGAGTTGCTACAGAGCAGTAGTTACATCCACAGGCGCCATTACACTCTCATGCTGCAGCTACAATATAGGGATCAAGTGCCGATATACTGAATGGGCATGAAATATGAGAAGCCCTCCAGGCACCCAATTTCCCATACAAAATGCAACAGGAATACCATCACTGCACTGACGGACTGAAGCACTGTTGACACAAGTACAGACAGGATTGGCAGGGCATGAAACTAGGTCTAGGAAAATGCAAAAAGATGTAGTCTGTGAAATCTGGCCCTATCTTCTCGAAAAAATGGGAACTGTATTACCCAACCTGTCACTATTTTGGTCGGCTTAAACTCAGAAAGAAAAAAGTGTGCAAGCAAACTTCCAAAGATCAGATATTCCCACTAAGCAACTTCTGTTTGGTGCTATCTGTGTGAGAAATGGAAGATACAAGCCACTGGATTGAAAAATATTATTGCTGTGGCATGTAAAATATTAATCATTTTAATTCTTTTCAAGTACGTTATTAGAAAACAAATCTACTTGATGTTGCTTCAGTCTTGCAGATGTTTTGCTTTCAAGCAATTATACTATAGTCATATTGCCTCTCAAGACAGTTTCTAATGAGAAACCCAATTAACATTCAGCACTTTAAAGAGGTAGAATTTAAGAGTTTGGTGTTCATCTTTTCTTAGCCAGCTAAATGATGAGCACAATTTATTTTGCATAATAAAAACAAGAATAGAAAGTAACAGAAAGAGGCAACAGGTCCAGCAGGGGAACCCTTAAATACAGCTTGTTATTAATCAATTTATTTCACACAGTGGCTTCTAAGCAGCACAAGTGTATGTGTACTGTGTGCCCATAAAAATAATAGGAGTGACGAACTGGATGCTCTAATTCTTAAAGGATGTTGATCACAGAGGATTAAAAGCATTGCATAAGAACATGAAAACAGCACTAGGTCTTCAGCTATGGGATAATGTAGTTATTTGAGAAATATATGGCAGAGAGATCTGGCTTCCATTTTTATTTGTGCAATTTAGGTAATGGGGAAAATGTATTATGCTCTTCTAAAGCTATAGTGATGAAGCACATCCACAGTGAACAAGGTCAACAACTGTATCTGTTTACAAACAGTCAGATTATGAATCTGCTAACTTGCGATCCTGAAAGCTCCTTACTAAATCTGATTAACGTGGAGTTTGCTTATCATCCTGACATAGCTAAAGAACCTCACGTCCAAAGAATACAAACGGCTCCCTCTTTTCAACACTGTAAATTTCAGTAAGAGCTCTCTGCCTATTTCCTGAATTTACAGTAAAATGTGTACAAGATTGCCAAACAAAGTATATAGAAATCACAACTCATCTATCTGGGTATATCAATTGCAATCTCATCTGTTGGCAAAATGGATTTCAAAAGGTTGAAAAGATAGTTATTATATTTTATCAACAACTTATACCTGCAGCACATGTATGTATGCAAACCAGAATTAAAAACCCTTTGCCCAGCAATGAATGAACTGAACAGAACAGAACAGAACCCCCATGTTTAAATGCTTAAATTTAGCAGGGTACATACCCCACTTATGGGGTTTTATGGTGATTTTCATTTTAAATGGCTCAGGACTAAGTATACGTAGCAAATTGTAGTGAGACAAGCAGATTGCCTGGATTGCCCGTCTGTCACCCTACCGCAGGGTATTGCAATGGGCCTGCCCTTTTGGGAAGCAGTAACTACTATTTGGAAGCATGTTTGCTTCCATCAGGAACCCCATTTTGCAGCAAATGCTGTTTTTCACAGCTCTGAATACGCTTTATAGAACTGACATCCTTCCTTTCACTAAGATTAAAATTAAGGGGGCAGAAGATGATAGAAATGAAACACTCAGTATCTATACATAAAGAGAACTTGAGAAAAATGTTAGTTTACATATTTTGTTTTTTAATAAACTAAATATTAATTACTCTTTCTAAGTCCTTAGTCTACCCCTGGGTTAGAGAATGCAAACCAGCATTGTTCAAGTCATGCTGGTTTATGAACACACACATTCCCTACCTTGTCCCAAAGGGGCAAGGGGAGGGAAAAAAAAAAAAAAAAGAAAAAGGAAAGAACAAATTTCAACACATATGGACCTTGGCTTTGGGTATGTTTAGAATGATGAGCTACAGGAGAGCAAAATGGCCCAGATGGCAAGCAATGGTACCTGCATGCAATCTGCAACTACGGTGGCAGAAGCATGCTCTGGGTCCACATCTTCTCCCAGAGGCCCCTGCTAGCAGGCATTCCTGCCAGAAATTACAGTCTCCCAAAAGCCGGGGGGGGAAGGATGGGGATGGGGACAACGGACACACAAACTCCGGAAAATAGAAAGATTGCACAGCAGGAGCACACTGGATCATTTCCCATGAGACTGGGAGGAAAGAGGGAAGTCACTCACAGAGTCTACCGAGTACCAGATTTTGTCTCTGATTAGGTTTATCTTTATAACTACCATATTTTCATTCACTTCTATAAGCCTATGACCTCACTATTGTATTTTGCAGCAGCCAAATGCAAGGGAAGGCTAGGGATAAGAAGAGATCATTCTTTCTGGAAAAACAGTCTTACCTTTTCTTTTCTTCTAAACAGTTTACAAACAAAAACAAAATCTAAACTGAAAAACTGCAACTCATAAAACTGTCTAAGATGCTGCTGAGGAACTTCTATTTTTGCCTTATCTCAACCATGCATTTTTCCCTAGTTTTCTTCCCCAGATGAAATTACGCTGCTGGGCCTTTTTTGTTAATTAGAAACAAGGTCTCAAGACTAATCTAGCAACAGAAGAAGAAACTATTCCCTCCAAGAATACTTCACACTGATCCGCTGTTATATGACAGGAATTTTAAATACTGGAAAAAATTGCTCACAAAAGGCTGACTGTAAATTGCCTACTTTCAAACTCTGCATATGGAAGAGTGACACAATACTTCATCTGACAGTTAAACTGCAATTTAAAAAAAAAAAAGAAACCTTCGCATTCATATTAAACAATAATTTGCAAGTAGTATGTGCAATAGCATCTAAAGTATTTGCAAGAAATCTAGGTCAAAGCAATATTTTTTTTTATTAGACCTTATGAAAGAAAAAAATGGTAAAATAAATTAATACACTGAAGATAAACATGTTTGAGAGAGAGCTAAAGTCAGAGACATGCTCAGGACACAGTATATATCAAATACGACATGAAACACTCTGAAAGTATATGGCCATATCTAAATATACTAAAAAAGATTTCCAAATAAGTCACTCTTTATTTAATATACCACTGGTCAAATCAGTCCCACTCCAAAACAAGTAACTTCAAAACAAGCTGCACCAGAAAAACATTTTGGATTAATACCTTCCCCAGATGGAGTTTTCAACTTAATGAATAACAAGTAGCATGAAATCTTGCAGCCAAAATTATACCCACTCAAATCTGAACAGAGGAAGAAGCACAGAGATGAACAGAACACGTAAGGCTGCACTAACCACCCTAAATATTTGCTCCTCCTAAAACATTCTTCATCCTAAGCACTTGGAAGGACGTGGTATGACGAGTGACTCAAGATACTAACATCAGCCCATTCACTGTAAAACAGATTACAGAACTCTTAAGGAAATGTGATACCACAAGGCCAGAGCTGGATCAAAAAAACCTATCAAACTTCCTAACAAAAGCCTGTAAAATCAGTTCAGCACTTATCCTGTACATAGAAATTTGTTTCACTCAAAAAGGAGACCGACTTCACAGAAAGTAGCTTCTTGACTCATAAAACTGATGTCATAAAGTCACTCTCAAGCAGAAATTAAATTATAAAGCCAATTAAAATTCACCACTTCAGTAATGAAACAGCATGCAGGTTTACTTTGTCAAATGAGAGATATTGTAGAAAAAATATGAACCACACTGACAAGGAAGTAATTGAGTTAAGAACTACAGCACTTTCAAAAGGGAGGTGTGAGATCACATTTAGGAACTCAGGAAATTTAAGAACACAACTGGAGAAATTCAAAAGCAGGCTACATCAATTCAAAAAGAATGTGCTGGTTTTGGCTGGGATAGAGTTAATTTTTTTCATAGTAGCTAGTATGGGGCTGTGGTTTGGATTTGTGCTGGGAACAGTGTTGATAACACAGGGGTGTTTTCGTTACTGCTGAGCAGTGCTTACACAGAGTCAAGGCCTTTTCTGCTTCTCACGCCACCCCACCAGCGAGTAGGCTGGGGGTGCACAAGAAG
>NW_008794775.1:18788-35513 GCF_000699145.1 Aptenodytes forsteri | reverse complement strand
TAACCATTACGCGTGATGGAGCCCTGCTTTCCTGGAGATGGCTGAAGACCTGCCGGCCGACGGGAAGGAGTGAATTAATTCCTTCTTTTGCTTTACCTATTAAACTGTCTTTATCTCAACCCATGAGTTTTCTCACTTTTACTCTTCCGATTCTCTCCCCCATCCCACCCGGGGGGCAGTGACCAAGCGGCTGCGTGGTGCTTAGTTGCTGGCTGGGGTTAAACCACAACAAGGATCAATGTAAAATGTCTCACTGCAGAAATGAGCAGCTTGTTAGCATGTTTCTAACATCTACCACTTTTGTGGCCAAACACCTAAGGATGACTCTTTGCTTTTAATTTTCCTGTAACATGTACATAAACAAAAAAGAAGTTACAGTGATAGAACTGAGTTACATGTACTGCCACTTACAAAACATGAAAACAAAAGTTGCCATTTTCAAACTTAGACTGAAAAATTAAGACACTGAGAGTATTTGCGAAGGCTGATTTTAAGAAAATAAGGTAATATGTCCGGTAGCTACTTCTCATCCATGGATAGAAAGACAAATAGACAGACACCTTCATAGGGCAATTCAAGAGAAGAGGTCTAATTCAGCTATTAGGTAGCTAATACAGCAATTAAACGATGGAGCCTTGAGAGATTAGGCCTTGTGTATACTGTGCTCTGGCATGCAACTTTCTGTCTGATTTCAGTCCTAAACACATACAGCTCTTACTGGCTTCAGTAAAGGTCAAAGTATTTTTGAACTTCCAGAAATCAGCAGGAATTTAGCATTGTAGAAAATCAAGCGTAACACTAACTGAATTCAATTCCACTTAGGAACAGCTTCATCCCCAAGATCTGTAACTGCAAAAAAGTATCAGCACAGACACTCTACACTGCTTTGGCCCTAGAATTGCAAGAGAGTAACCAAAAATATGAATCTTTTATTGTGATATGTCTTTTGTTTTCTTTGTTTTCTGGCCAATTACATATTTAGGCATAAGACAGGACCTAGAAGCACTGCACATACTCTTAAGCCATTATGTATTGCTTTTATCACTACGGGTGCTACCAATACTAGAGTTTTCTTATTTTGAAGATAATTTATGCCACGATACTTAAATTTTCTTAAAGCCCTAATTTCTATCTGGTGAAGCTTTAATTCCACTAAAAATTCAAAAGAGAAATGGTCTAATCCTTTTGATTTCTTCAGAAAAGCTTGAAACTATGAACTCTTACTATTGCTTTCTGAACATCACTATACTTTACCAATCATGTTTTTTGAGAACAATCCTTAAAAACTACTTGGGACTGAAAACAGCACGGAAACAGAGAAGGGACTGAAATAAACTCTGATGGATTCAGAGGCATTTGCATTGTAAAATTTGAAGTGCAAGAAGTGCTGAATGACAGCAAATGGTAATTGAAAAGACAGATCTCAGAGAGAGAAACCTCATGGGAAAACGTCATGAAAATGGCAAGTACTTCAATTTTAAGATGGATCTGGGATTGTCTATTTGTGAGTGTTGATAATACCCTAAAATCAACAAGAAAGAAGAAGTGAAACATATAGTGCCTGTATTCGAGTCTCCATTTGCAGTTTTAAGGTTTATAAATCTTCACATGGGACATTTCAACTACAATACAGAAGAACAAAATTGGACCTAATATGCCTTTGTTAATAAACTCAATTATACAGTTAATCTTTTTCTAATTAAAACTTAGAATTGGTTTAACATTTTTCCTTTTTTCTCTAAGAAACATGTATTTAGTTGCTTCTTAATGTTCTAACTTAATTTTTTTTGCAAGTTATTATTAATATGGAAATTAAAATAATTGTATTTCTAGATGAAAAACACCAAAAAAGATTAAGTAATTCCTTATTTTTTATTATTAAAATCAACTCTATATATAATGATATCAATAATATCATTATCAAGTGCTGCTTGCTCAAGTGCTACTAAAATGACACTGGACATTCAGTCCACTGTTTAGAAGTCTGATTTTTAGGATTACAAGAGTAGAACTGAAATCAGGATTGAACGAAGACATCACTTATTTCCTACTTGCCCATTTCCACTGTCATGGTTTAATTTCAGTCGGCAACTAAGCACCACACAGCTGCTCGCTCACTCCCCCCCACCCGGTGGGATGGGGGAGAGAATTGGAAGAGCACAAGTTAGAAAAAACTCGTGGGTTGAATAATAATAATACACAAAGCAAGTGATGCACAGTACAATTGCTCACCACCCGCCGACCGATGCCCAGCCAGTCCCCGAGCAGCGGCCCCCCCGGCCAGCTTTCCCCAGTTTATGTACTGAGCATGACGTCACATGGTATGGAATGTCCCTTTGGCCAGTTTGGCTGTGCCCCCTCCCAGCTTCTTGTGCACCTCCAGCCTTCTCAGTCAGTAGAGCATGGGAAGCTGAAAAGTCCTTGGCTAGTGTAAGCATTACCTAGCAACAACTAAAACATCGATGCGTTATCAACTTTGTTCTCATCCTAAATCCAAAACACTGTACCAGCTACTAGAAAGGAAATTAACTCTATCCCTGCCGAAACCAGGACATCCACTTAAATAGCAGCTTAAAAATCCTTAATTATTCATTCCAAACTAGGAGATATGATCTCTTTTTCTTCCACTTCAGCACAAAACTTTTTGACAGATCACTGAATGAATGTCAGAAACCTGCCTGCTTTACAGGGCTATCCTCGGCAGGTTAAAACAGGAGGTGACCAGTATGGGAATCCCCTAGACCTCACTAGCTGAGGAAAGGAGTTTTTACGAACTCTTGCCATTCCAGGTGCAAGTCCGAAGGAGAGCCTACACATGCTTCATCCTCAAGCTTAGCACCACTGTTCTTTTTTTAGCCAGAAGGGGCTTATCTTATTACCCTTCTTAGCTGTGATCTCCACATAGAACCGGAGAACATCATCATCCCGAAAGGTACAGGCAGCACACAGGAAACAGGCAATTCAGACACTCTCTTGTGCCTCTCAAATGCCTAACAGGACTCAGTTTGGCTTTGTGCATCCCATTAATGTAAAACCATACTGCTTCCCTTCTCTTAATTCAGGTAAAACTCATACAATGTAATAATTAACCCCACAGCTATGTTTTTTAAAAACCCATATTGCTTTGTTGAACTACAGTTAGTCACTTGGTTTTCTGCCTGGCAGGGTGCACATGCTATTTTTTCACCATCACCTGATGAATAATTCAAGCTTTCTATATTTGTGCATAGGTTCCTCTATTCTGTTTCAGGTATTACACCATGACCATTACAAGTAGTTTCCACATAATCTCAGACTGTCTGCATTAGGAACTTTTTCCAGCAATATTCAACTGTGGCACCTGCAAAGCAATTCAGGGCATAAGAGAAATGAGAGTGACAGAGTATGTTCTTACCAAAATGACAACTTCACCACTATCCCAACAGAATATACAAGGGCACAAATTACCTTTATCACACTGTGAAAGCAAGCACATATGGGGATGCTTGAGAACAACAGAGCCCTCTGACAGAAACAGAACACTGTCACAAAATTGAAATAAAATTTCAACACTTGTCAGAGGTTTATATAATGTTGGTGCAGGCTTACAAATTCTCCATTCATATAGAAAACTCACTACCACTGCTACAGCCTCATAAGCAAGAGATGCAGTAGCCTGCACCAATGTAATTACAACAGAGGAAAATCTGGCCCATGCTGATACATTATGCAGAGCATCTATGAAAATGACTGTGCTGATAGCATTAAGCAAGAACTATGACCATGGAATTGGAAATGTTGTTACTGCCTCCACAATACTAAATTTATCCTTCGTATAACAAATATAGGGAAGTGAAAAAATTAACACCTTAGATAATGAGCGATTCAACAATAAAAGATTCTACTGTCTACTCATTATTTTTATTCAGGTCACTCAGTATATGAGCCAATATCAAGCAAAAAATTTGAACCGTGAACTGGAATGTTTCAAGGTCATTCCTTTCCAAACATAAACAGGATTTTAGCAGGAATTAAATTAATTGGAAGAGAATGAAGGGTTTTTTTTGCTCTGTTCCTGTAATCTGTTTATTTTACTGGCAAGCACAGTGGAGGTACTTGAAATCTGCAAAACAAAGGAGTAACACAAAATACTATTGTGTAAAGACTTAATTTATGCAAGTTATTTTTCTCCTCACATCTGGCTTGACACCCTGCAGAAGAACAAACACAAAACATTTGCTCCTATCTATCCTGCAATTAAAGTACTCAAGGATTTGCATCACGGAGCCACTTGTCTCTTCCAGTGTCCTCTCACTGCTCCACCCACAGCAATACATTTGCACCCATTCTGTCCAGTGTGGTGAACAGCATCTAGGGACCAGCCACATGTGAAAAATATGAAATCAGTGGTGCTGCACCAGAAAAAGCTTTACGTGCTTTTAAAACTGATTAAGAAAAAAATACAGATTTGTACCCTCGGTAGCATGCATGTCCGGTCCATTGCAGCTTAGTTCCACATTACCAACTAGCCAGAAGGTAGAGGACAAAAAATACATATGGACTTAATTTTATTAAATATAAATACAAACATGTAATGTTTGCTTCCCTATTGATGAACAGAAGGTAGGAATATTCTCCACACGTGGCTCAAAACTGTTAGCAATAGACTATCTGACCCTTCACTAACACATGGGAAGAACCTATCTTTCACCACCTGTTGATTTGTGGAGCTGATTAAAGGAAAACTATCCAGCATCTTCCATATGTTAAAATAAAATCAGTCAAAGTCTGTCTCCCATGGCGCTGTTCTAGACTCTACACCATGCTGAAGTAGCTCTTTAAAGGAAGGGTTAAATTTCTTTGTTTCAACAAGGAAGTACCGTTGTTCTGTACAGTTTTATTGGGTTTAAGTCATAAATTCATAGTAAAGACTCCTAACATTAGCATCTGCTAGTAGGAAAGGATCAGAACTAGAACTTCCAAACACAGACAACTTGTGCAAGCAGGGAAAAAAACACAAGCTTAGGCATGAATTTCAATGTAGTAGTACTCTGTAACAAACTAAGCCACAGCCTCTGTAATCTCCTGTCCCAAGCTCTATTAGTTAATACCTTAATTTAAACTTGGAATTAAATGTTGTTCTTGTAGCTCACCTTTAACCAACCATACTCAAGTCATGCTTTATGTGACTGGGCTCACAGATTACTACAATTTTTAAAGCATTCTCCTAGTGGTCTCACATAGACTACTTTTTTGCATCAGCATTTTTTACAAAAAAAGTGTAAAAATTAGTGTGACCTATTAGCAATACTAAAACTGTACCCAAATGTCTGAACATTTAAGAAAAGCAAATCATGCAGAGGCAGACTGGATGATTTAGTTGCGAGGGGGGTGGAAGTTTTGAGCCAAATAGTCACTTCAGATCCTTTGTTGGGATTCATAATTAGGAGTCATGCACTCTTACAAATACATGAACTCATTATTGCGTTGTATAAATGCAAATGCTCATTTGCAGTCAAACTTTTTGTTCATGCAAAGTGATGTATATATTTTATGGATCTATAAAAGTATCTTCTCTTCAACATCAAGAGCCTACTTGAGACAATATCAAAACAAAGTAACACAAAAGATTACAGGTAAAAAAAAAGAACAGGAACTTTATATAAATGTCACATGCTAAGGAATGATCAATACAATATGATAGTAGTCTTGTCTTAGCTATGATGATCTACGAGCCAAATGAAGAAGACTTTCTTGTGTTCCTACTAAGTGGTCTTGCACGGCTCAATAATTGTATGTTTGAAGAAAGCATCTTAGAGGGTTATAGTCTGAAGGCCTTCAGGAATAATGTTGCATTTCTAGACCAATATCGAGAAACAGATGATTAGTTCAGTTTCTTTGGAGAAAACACTACCATTTTATCTTTCTTTACCTGCTAGAGAGGTATCGTTAACAATGCACCAAGAACAGACTGGAAGATGTAATAAGACTGTCATTCAAGTTAATCGGTTACATGTATCTTAAGCATAAACAAATTTGCAGGCTTCAGATGTCCTGCAGCTCAGAGATGGTCATAATCATTAATTTATCACAATTCAATTTTTATTAAATAGAATAGGAATCTTCCTAAACAAGGACACATGACAAAACACTAGTGGTTTAAAATTGCAACAGTCCAGAACTCCAAACAAACTTGAGTAATTTAATCCTGGCATGGAAACTGAATGCTTGATGTACTGAAATTTGTGTCGTGCCACGGTGTAAGCATTGCGGAATAAAATGTCAGGTACAAGCATCTGGAAAACTACAAGCTGCTTATACGAGCTTCACTGCTTCACACCATCTCAGTCTGTATTTCTGTAGATTGGCACGATTTATATTAATTTACCCATCAAAAAGTGATTATCTTCACTTTTTTCCAGACTATTCTTTAAAATCCTTCTAATAATCATGCACTTACACAAAGTGACTTAACTCATATGCATTAAAGCACATTGGTGACTGCTTTTGCCCTCACACAGGTATAAATCTGGCTCATTTGGCAAACGAATTAATTCACCTTGAAAATATTTACAGACCTTTGGAAAAAAGGGGTACTGTGCTTGTCATAGGAAGTTATTTAAAGCCAAATCCTCCTATTATCTGAAGATCTACTGGTTTACGTAGAGGTGTGTATTTGGAAAACTGAAAACAGAAAACTGACCTACAACTTGATTGGGTATTACAAGAAAGTGGAATAAATAAAGGAATTTAAAATTTTTTTAATCTTTATTTTTATTCTTCCTCCTCTTGGATTGACTCAGACAGCAAAAGAGACAGGTACTTCTGCCATAGTGAGTTGTAATTAAAATAACTGGGAAGGAGAATTGGAAAGCAGAAAGCAATTAGCAATTATTATAAGAATTTAGAAGAGATGACAGGGATCCTTTGCATGTTTCACGGAGATGGAACAATTTCCTCCCTATCAATGCCAACTTTCAGATTTCCTCAGTATTTCCTTCATTTCAGCTGAAAAAAGCCCCATGGGTTCCAACCAGTGGTCTCTTACGTTCCCCAAGGAAGCCACATGGAATGACATGCAGTTCTTCCTTTGGGGAATTCATTTCTACTACCCATTGCCACAACACAGAATCATAGAATAGTTTGGGTTGGAAGGGACCACTAAAGGTCTTCTAGTCCAACCCCCCTGCCGTGGGCAGGGACATCTTCAACTAGATCAGCTTGCTCAGAGCCCCGTCCAACCTGACCTCGAATGTTTCCAGGGATGGGGCATCCACCACCTCTCTGGGCAACCTGTGCCAGTGTTTCACCACCCTCAGCGTAAAACATTTCTTCCTTCTATCTAGTCTCAATCTACCCCCCTTTAGGTTAAAGCCATTCCCCCCTGTCCTGACGCAACAGGCCCTGCTAAAGTTTGTCCTCATCTTTCTTATAAACTCCCTTTATTGAAATGCCATAGTAGGGTCTCCCCAGGGCCTTCTCTTCTTCAGGCTGAACAACCCCAACTCTCTCAGCCTTTCCTCAGAGCAGAGGTGTTCCATCCTGCGAGCGCACATTGCTGGCTCATGTCCAGCTTTTCATTCACCAGTACCCCCAAGTCCTTCTCGGCAGGGCTGCTCTCAATCCCTTCATCCCCCAGCCTGTAGTGATACCGGGGGTTGCCCCGACCCAGGTGCAGGACCTTGCACTTGGCCTTGGTAAACCTCATGAGGTTCACATGGGCCCACTTCTCGAGCTTGTCCAGGTCCCTATGGATGGCATCCCGTCCCTCTGGTTTGTTGACCGCACCACTCAGCCTGGTGTCATCTGCAAACTTGCTGAGGGTGCACTCGATCCCACTGTCTATATCATTGATGAAGATATCTTAGAAAACCTTTTCCTTTGGGTATACCTGAGAAACAGAAGTGGTTAGAGGTGACTGAGGGCATAAAAAGGGATTGGAAAGAGCAGTAACAAGTTTGCATTTTGCCTGTGCTAGTTTTAGGATGTCTCTTATATAGAACCCTGAAAACTGGGGAAAACAGAAGGTAGAGGAATTTAGGGAAAATACATATGGAGAAGTAAGAGTATCTTTTCTGGATACTTCTCAGCATAGCCGTATATTTGCAATACCTCCCCTTTGAAGCTTCAGTGAGGTCAAGCCTGATCTTTAGGTATAATCTAAGCCTCGCTCAAAACTTACTGCAACACTGGCTAAGAGGAACATTAGGAGATGGTGACAGAACTGCAGTGAGATAATTTGGTGTTCACTGTGCCACGTTCCTGTGCCAAACTAGATATGCAGATGGTCTCTGATTACATTTCATCATCGCATCACTCTCCTTCCAAACACTGCAAGCTCCTTCCACCCATGCAGCTTTTCCACCTGGGCAACTCCACCGGCTGCCACCATCACTAGTTTCACCCATTTTGCAGACCTTTGCTAGTGCTGTTGGATACAATGTATGTATATATTAGTCTTCCAGCAGACAAGTAACATAATTTTGATGCATAAAGCTGTATTTCTTTCATGAAGTGTAAGGAAAAGTATCACACTCACCAAAACCAAGACCACTTGCATCTTAGTTCTGTCTCACTCACTCCTGTCTGTGTTTACCTACTCTCCACTATTTATATGTAGCAATCATTATGAGGACTGTTACACAGATCTCTTTTCCCATGGTCACATTATCAGTACAAGGAGCTTTTCTCCCCTTCAAAGACATCCTAATTCAGAAGGCTGGTTGCAGTTTGATGAGGACTTCAGTAGGTACCAACCCCTCATATAGTGTGGCTGCTGTTTTCACAAAGAACCACTGGTCACCAAACATCTAAACGATATTCTCAAAGAGGATGGCGTAAAAAGCTTTATACAGTTTTCAGCAATGTGTTCACATAGCATTTCTTTCCACCAAGACTGCTTCAACGCTCAGAACAGGAAGGACACTATTTACTGAGTAAGCAGTTAAGGTATCCAGTGTCTAGTCTAATCAGAGTTGTTCAGTCCATGGCCTTATAGTACTCTACTTAAGCTCTGCTAGGATGCTAGAAGTATTAATTTCCTCATGAGCCTCTCCAAGGTGATCATCACCACAGTATTAGAGTATTTAGCCAATATTAATGAACTTACCTTCTCATATCATGCTGTGTTATGCAGCTAGTATTGTCTTCATTTTACAGATACAGACTTGAAGTATAGAGACTAAAGTTAAATGGAAAAGTCTTCATTTACTTTGGATATCCAGACAGCTTCAGCTCTAATATTTCAAGTCCCACAAGGGTCAGAAATACAAGTTTACAATAATAAATAAGAGGAAGAAGTAAGGGGTGTGAAGGGGTAGAACAATGAGGTGAAATACCCTTAACAACGGGCTTGCCTGAATTACAACAGGACAGGAAGAATTGGAAACTTTGGATTCTTTCTGGACTCTGTAACGCCCTCACGAGACACGGACTCCACTACTTGCACGTCTTCCCAGTTGCCCAGTGCCATTCTCATCTTCCCTTAGCCCCATCCCGTCACCATCACCACCCTCCAACAACCTCATCCAACCAACACTAAGATTTTGTCCAGGCAGTTCATCCAAGTCCTAATCTGATCCAAAGCCAAGACGTTCTCTCTCATGGTCCCCAACTCCAAGGACAGCTCTTTTTGCTTCAGCATTTTAATCAGGATGCTTGCTCATAAGGTTACCTGAACTCCAGGCACATCCCAGTGCCTCAATGCTTTAAGGACATTAAGAACACAAACAACTTATCCAAAATTTCACTTTTTTCAATCAGCACTGCCATAGACAAGAGCTGCAGAAAAGAGCAAATGCTGGATAAGTCCTGCTTGACACTGTCTTCTCAGATATGAGTACACGCACTCAGCTGAAAGAAAGTTGTGCCCTCTGGGACCCCGGAACACAGGGACGCTTTGAATGGAAAGCCGTGCCTGGAGGTAGATTCTCAGATGCAATGCAACACAGCGATACTGCTACAGCTTTACACCCAAAAAAGTGTACATAAGTACATATGGAAAAGTACATAAAGCAGCTATTATGGCAGGGACACCTGAGAAAAATCTTATATTCAGAGCCTCAAATTTGACAATTTGTATTAACAGTTTAATTTGAAGATAAACATAAAACACACACTTTAATTCTGTAAAAGCAGCTGATTGTGTGTAGCCCTCTAAAACAAGTAAATACACACACACTCCACTGTAGAGAGCTTACAGTGGGGATACACAACATACAGAACACACTGGGAAGTAGTAAACAGAAAAATCAATTGAGCAGTGAAGCTTTAATAAATGTTAGTTCCACTTCAAAACTTTCCTTATAATTTCTTACACATAGCTATTCCACTGTTTCCATTCTAGAGGTGTCTAAGTCGTTCACTGCTTCAGGTAAAACTTCTCACTGGAGCATAAACTCAGGTTATAAGTTTTCAGGTGAGGTAGACCTTAGTGAAAAAAATAAGGAAAAAAAAAAGCAGGTGTGACAGTTTGCGTATGGAAAAGAGTTTCATAGTCAAGTGTTCCACATGGACCAGCTAATTCCTGCTACTATCATCCTTTTTGGAATATGGAAAATGCATGCAAGGAAAGACACAATTTATTTTTGCCATGGTGATATACTAATGACAACAGAAGGTATGAGTGGGACTTCAATCAGTAGTTTAAGTCCACATTTAAAATTAGTGTTATTCTTTGAAAAATATTCAAGCGGAAAGTACCACAAGGAGCTTGAGGTTTCATTTAGAAGTGAGATTGACTACTAATGAATTAGCATTAGTCCGATGGCCATAACATTTCACTGCAGTTAGTGTTCATACTGACTCTAGGAAAAAGAAAAAGCGAGAGGAAAAAAAAAAAGATATAGTCATAATCCTAGAGAAAATTACTGAAAATCCACAGAGACTAACGATAAGATCCCAAAGGAGAATTAAAGCCAGTAGAAACAAATATATTTTGTTTCCCATTGCATCCGTTTTCCTTGTTGTTGCTGTTTGTAGTCCTGGATAAGAGCTGTTTCCTTCTCTAAAGGGGATTTAAAAGCTGTTACAGCTTCTCCTTTCAGAAGCTACAGAAGCTGTGATAATCATTGATTAATCAACTTGGAATGTGCTTGTATCAACAACATGGATGTCCTGGCTTTTTGGTGCAACAAAATGCATAAGACAACTTGGAATTCACTGCCAGAGATTCAGATGACTGAATAGATTAGGTTTACATCAACAGTATATAAATATCAATTTCTGAAATATAACAATATTAATAATTTAAAATCACAAAGGAAATCTAAAGAAGACTCACAAGTGAATCCAGTTTCACTGCAGTGACTATAAATACTAATATTTTAGTATGCTCTGTATTATTTATGAAATATGAAGATGATTTATTACTAAGCTTTTGTACAGCTATGGTTAGATTAAGGAATAACTAATAACGTATTTGCTGTTATTTTAGAAAGTATCTCCATGGAATCTGGTTGTGTTACGCCTTGGGGAGAAAAAGTTCTGACTACAGTATCAAAGTCTTATCCATGCGCATGTCATATTATATAAAGGTTTCTGGATACTTATGATCTATAGGAGTACTTAAGTGAACTATGTTTTACTTATTAATTTGTTTCACATCTATGTGTCCAAAAGCATTTCATACGAAGAAGCACAGGAGACATGATTCTTCTTCTCCTCTGTTTCCACAACTCAAGTTCATTGTGAAATGAATGGGAATTGTATACATAAAGTGTCTAGAAAGAAAAAGCATAACAATTAAGCAGTCACGCTATATGTTCACATAGCAGGTTTTTTTTCTCCAGATTTGGTGTTTTAATGGGTGAGATCACCCACAGAAGACAGACAAGATGGTTCCTAGTAATCTGTCCCGATGGCTACGAGAACACCTTCCAAAACAAAAGTGTGTACAGATAGTACCATTGAACAAACAAGGTACCTACACTACCAAGAGGCAGTACTTTGTCTTCCAGAGGTATCCTGAGTTTGATAAAGAACTGCTACAGCTTTGCTTTACATGCTCAGTAAGAAATACCGCACGTCCATGATTGCACAGATGTCAACTGTGCCTTTACAGGGATGCAAGGGGTATGTCCCAGGCTAACCCGAAGTGTTACTCTTTGGTCACTGATTACTGAAGAATGTGTAAACTATACCAGTGGAACTTACATGACTAAGGCTCTTATTCACTGACCAACAAACTTCCCATCTTCCACAGAAAAAGGTCTTGCTTTTACTAACATCACTTTAAGCTCTGCTTAGAATGTTCAAAATTTCGTCTTTCACCGTTGATCACTGATAGATTTACTAGCAAAGTATTAAAAAACTTGTACTTACTTCACCGTTAAAGATTTCTTTATGTTCTCTCCCTTCTATTAGGGCACTGACTATTTTTGCCCCTAATCTTTTTATTTCTGTGTGAAGTTACTGCACATTCAGGAAAAGCATTTGCATCCAGGACACACAGTAGGTGTAACTTCCAAGTGACAGAAAACAGAGTAACTGACTAGTCTCAAAAATGAAACAGGACTGAAAAAACATAAACAGCAAAAGATTTGATGAGCTCAATCTAATCAAGAGGTCTCCATCGATCTATACATACTTTCACAGAAAAAACTATTGGACAATATGTAGCTCTTTGAACAGGCAGATAGTCAGATCTGGTAGCTGGAATTTGAATAAAAACAACACGAAGCTAAAAATAAGCTATTAATAGTAAACACTTGGGCTAATTAATAACCAGAAAGCTCACAATGGATTTAGATGCATTCACAAGGGTTAAGAGGGGCTTACTCCAAATTTTGAAATGAAGAGCAACTTTTTTTCTAAGTGGTAAGTCTCATTCAACCAAGAACTTACTCAGAGTCCGACAGTTTCTATTATATGGGAAGTCATTGCACATGCCCCTCTGGTTTTATAATGTCCGTGGTTGTGCTGGGGGAATCCCCTTGTTCCTTCACAAGTTTTAAGTTTAACTCCCCTTTTTAAATCAGCCAGTCAGGCTTCCAACGTTTATTAACTATTACTCAGTAAGTACTTTGTTACTTCATCCCTAATCTTGGGGGGTGGGGGGACAATGGGACTCCCATCATATGGAACAAAAAGGTCATAAAAGCTTACCAGAAATATATAAATCAGCTTAGACTTATCAGTCCAAGCCTGAAAACAGCTGGATCCAGCAAAAAGAAAATAAAGAGGAGACTGGTATACCTTTCATGGCCTCAAGCTGTTCAAGAACTCACACAAATACACTTGTCATGTAACACCACAGCACACTTTATCCTGCTGCTCAGAATCCCATTTTTTCCCATGTTACCATCCCTGGGCTATGTGGACAACACGTTACACTGGCCCCGGAGAAGGTACAAGCCTCTGTTTTGTGACAAACGGCATGTTTGTAAGCTGTGTTCAGGACTCCACTAGGAACTCCTCTATGAGACACATCCAGCTTGTGGGTAGCTGTCCTCTCTTCCCTTTGCTCCCATGTCTAACCCCCCTCTCTTCACATGATTTCTCAAGCATCAAATGATAAAGATACCTGAGTGTATTCCTGAGGGGTAACAAAGTGAAGCTGAAGGGTCCTTTCCCCTCATGCCATTTAAGAGTTAAGGAGCCAAAACTCCAATTTGTTCTCAGTACAATAGCTGTGGAAGATTAAGACAGGTTTATGTATTTCCCTCCCTACTTCTCTCTTCTCTCTCTGATTTTTTTTTCCTTCCTCTTCAAACCCTATTACAGGCAGTAGAATAACAAAAAATAGCAAATACTCCTTCTATCTCTGTTTTGCAATGTAAGAAAGCAGGAGCAGGAAGGAGGTCATCACTCGCTTCAACGTGTAATTGAGAGATACAGGCGGTAACCTTAGGTACAGGAGAAACTTGCTAATTGTACTGCTGCAGCCACAGACAAGCTCTCTCTCTGACAGAGGCCTCTGCACAATCTGAAAGATTTTGACCTGCAGATCCAATAACTTCTTGTCTTAGAAACTGTATGACACATCCATAACGTATCATGAGATATCCAGGAGATACTCAAGATTAGACATAGATATGGAGAAGGTAAAACTGGTAGAAACAGATCTAGAATAGAAGGGTAATTTACAGGTCACTGCTGCAGTACACCACGTGAGCATCTGTTCCTGGCACAAAACACCACCGATGAACTGAAGATAGCAGTATCTTTTTCAAACACTTGAAGGTCTTCCCCAAGAGCTTCGGAGCACGTGCAATTATTTGCCTATCCCAAACTGCTCCTTCTGTCTCTGATGGCAACAGTTCACACACCAAAGAAAGACACCTTACTTTAACGAACATCTGCTGCAGTAAACAAGGAAGCCATCCCAAATTTAAGTAAATGGCTCTATTAAACAAAAGTATCAATATCTCCTGAGGAAACCCATTCATGAACATGTAGCAATGTTGTGCTAACCTGACACCCAACCATGCTTGTCAGCAGTAACTGTTCACTTCTGGAAGGTTGTCACCTCCCATATGTGTTTCACTAATATGCTTATTTTAATATTTTTGCTATAGTAACTTAAGAAACAACAGCAGCTTGCTAAAGGGTGAAGAAGAAATAAGTTACAGTAGCTCATCAACAAAAACGAATGCTAAGAGACCTTGCGAATTAACAGCTGATAAGTAATGCTGACAATCCTAGACTACTGCCTTCAGCTATCAACCTTAGAGAATAATCACTTCTCTATGAAAATTTCCTAGGGCATTATTAATACTTGGGTTTTTTTTTTTAAATTAAATTCAACTAAAAAAAAAAAGTATTTCTATATCTCTTTCCATAGTTCTGTTATTCCCCAGAGTCCTGGGAGGATGAGTATGTATGATTTCCTATAATGCGAGATGACACACTTTATTAAAAAAAGAAAAAACCTGAAGATATTTCCCTTTATTAAGTGAATAATGGAGAAATAAGAGTTTTCAAGGGAAGATATGCACCAATAAAGAAGATTAGAGTTACTTTTTTCTGCCTGAAGGGAAAAATAACTATGTGCAAACGGTGCAGCTGCTAACTGGACATTCCCAAACAATTTATGTGTAACCCCAATGCCACTCAAATAATTTTCTCATTTCCAGTAGCTGGGCTCAAACCTGGACAACAAATGAAGACTCAACTGAGACTCTACAGGAATTATACCACAGCATATATTCTAAGGATACGCTTATATGCTCTATCTGCGTGTGCTTTGACTATCAAAGTATGCTTATCTAGTTAGGATGCTGAAATAATTCTATTAATCTGGATGAGCTCTGGAACTATAATGAGAAAATGTCATAACAGTAAAAATGCAACACAAATGCCACCTATTAAACAAATTATTACTCCAAGAGCATAAGGAAAGGCATTTTTAACACTCAGATTTCAAAGGCTTCTGATACTTTGAACAGTATTTTTGAAATATCTAATATTATTTCAGCTCAAATCTAAATACAGGAGAAAATGGCAGGTTGCCACACAAAAATTTCCCTCCTTATTTTTCACTATGTCATCAACATAGGTAAAACAAGCTGTTCTTTCCTGCTGCATTCTCTTATGGTCTTGTGCAGCAGGCAAAAGGCATCATTTTTCTCCCCATTATTGCATACTCATAAAAATGGCACTGACAGGACCGCAGCTTATCCATGCACAAGTCAGATCCCAATCGCACAGACTGACTGGCTTTCAGAAACCCACAGATCAATTGTTGTTGTTTGGGGGGGGGTTGTCTTGGGGGGAGAGGGGGTGTTTCATTTGGGAGAGGGGAAGAGTTGCAGAGCTACGGAAACAATCACACAGCAGTCTTCCTGTCTCCATTGCAATAATGGTAATTAACAGAATCAAGAATATACACAGTAGGGATGGCAAGTTCTGGGTCTTTAACTACTTTAAAATACATCTAAATTTTGATGAGGCTTAACATGCAGACATTTAAGCTTATATGAATATTCACCTCTGAGTACCGCACCAAATCTAAGTTAACATGCAAAGATAATCATGCCTGTAAGAGTGTCAAAAGTCAGGTCATTAAAGTGAGAATACCTACCGGAATGGTCTAATGAAAATTAAGGCAGACTGTCCACCAAGAGCTACTTACTGGCCCTCGCTTAGTGCAATTCTTTCACCAGTGACATGCTAAGCAGCAGAATTTTCATAAGTGATGTTCAGTTTCACAGAAAGCTCCTCAAATTCCCCTTCCCCTATTATTTAATCGTTTTAATTAGACGGTTGCCTCAATACAACTTAGCAAACAGCAACGAGCCCCCTCTGAATAGGGAAGCAGTTTCCAAAACCTTTCCTCACTTCAGAGCACAGGAAAAGAAGCAAACTAAATCATGCCGCTTTCAACATTAAGTGAAGAACTTTACATTTCCTAATATCAACAACAAATGGTATCCAAACTGACTTTACATGTGAAAGGAACAACAACAGAATAAGCATTTTTTAAATGAATAACAAAATCCCATTTTCAGAGGAAAAAAACTCGAGGCATAGTTTGGTATTTGTTTGCCACTGGCAGGTAAGTTAAAATACTGCACCCCCGCTAAACTAAAAGAACACCCCGAACGGACTGTCCACGAGGGAGAAAAAAGGCACGTCATTACAGTTTCTCTCAGCAAACACTTTCTTTCCTACGGTATCATCGGTTAAATCAGAAACTCCTTTAGACACCACAGCCTTGCTAATTCTGATGATGCACTGGCTGCGCGGCTACTTGCTCGCTATTTTCGTATCGCGCCCTCTTCGCAGGCTGAGCGCAGCCTCCCGCTT
>NW_008794775.1:10379-17855 GCF_000699145.1 Aptenodytes forsteri | reverse complement strand
GCAGGGGCGCACACCGCGCGGCGCGGCTGCGAGGGGCTCGTGGGAGCTTCTGACGGGGCGGCGGCCGGGCTCTGCCCGCCCCTCACCTCCGAGCCGGGCCGGGCCCCTCACCTCAGCGCCGGACACCTCACCCCAGCGCTGGGCCGGGCAGCGTACCTCCGGGCCGGGCAATTTACCTCAGGGCCGGGCCCCACCGTGAAGCAGCAGCTTCGGAAATCAGGTCTAGAAAGTGTGGGAGAGGATGCCAAGCAGTGTTTTCATGCAGTATTTCTCAGGAGACATCCCCGTCCTGCTCTGAGGTGTTAAGGTTTTATGGACGAGGCTTGGGGAGGGACGAACTCGCACTAGCTCTCCAGTGAAGCCCAGAGCAGTCAGATGAGAACGTGACAGGTCCAAGGCAAAGAGCTTGCGAAACAGCCCCCTAAATACGATTTTCTAGGCTGGAAGATCTACATGGCAAGAGAAATGACATGATCACACTCTCCTTTCACTGGCAGTACTGTGTTTCAAACCTAAGAGCTGTAGATAATTGGCAGAAATTAAAAGCCCCTGAAGTATTTGTGAATGGGAGTTTCTGGTGTGGTTTTTTTAAGTCGTGGCTTACCATTTTCTGCCTTCCTAAAAGACCAGTAAGAATAAACATAACAATACCACATTGTTTTAGATTTATAAACGTACTACAAAGCCTAAAATTACATTATCCTAGCAGGAGTTCAGAGTTTTTGCTGAATTCTGCTTTTACAGATACAGAAAATTGCTGCTGCGAAAAAAATCTTTACAGTATGAATACTAAATAAGTTCTCAGAAATGAGTATCGGACAACATCTGCATAATGATAACTCGCTACTCTGATGACATAATGTACAATAATGTACAGTCAAGATTACCATGTTAAAAAACTTTCATTTATTTCACTAGACATGAGAGGAGAGCACTGGAAGTTTATCTTAATCTGAACTTTTAACACAGCCTTCAGCAAAAACTACTGCAGAAAAAAAGCTCAGTTACATGTAGGTGAGTATAATCAGGAAAGGAAATGTTACTTGTCAGTAATGTCAAATAAAGTGAGAGCAAGGAAGCAATTTTCCTCACAGACTGACATACAATGGGATAGATGATTAGACAAGATTATGTAGGCAACTCTGCTGCAGTACTTTAAGAAATAAAAGATGATGTCACGAAGACTATAGTATTAAAACGGGAATGAATTGTGTTCGCTAATTGTCTCCTCATTCTGTGTTCTCTGTAAGCCATGAGATACACTATAATCTGTAGTCCATACCTAACAGCAGCATTCACACTATATATTATAAAAAGTTGTAAGCTATGCAGCATGCATAACTGTACAAAATGATGAAAAAAATAAATTCTGTAATTCTTTCACCTGGAGCTATTGATCTTGAGATAGACAGCAGGGGAAATAGAAAAGGCAGTTTTCCGAGTGCAGCCTCAGATTTGGGATAACAGAGGGCTAATGTATTTCTGACTGCAGCTGGAGCTCTGCAGGAACAGTAGGCAGCCTCTGGAGAATTTCCTAGAACAGTTAGCACCTTCACCAGCATACAGCTCTAGATAAATCAGGAGACCGAAAGATGTCCTGAGTCTCAGGAGAGTAGCTTCCAGCTGGGGACTCTTACTGCCTAGGGAGTGCAGAAGACTGTCCATCACGGGAACAAACGTCTCTGCTAAAATAATGGTGAAGAAAACATGTATTTTTCTGGAGTCTGCATTATCATTCTCTTCAGGGATAGCTATATTATCATTTTCACATCTTTGTCTATGAGGAATCTCTTCAGAACTTGTCAAATATAGCTGCTTTTACAAGGAGAGATAAACGTCTATGGATCCTTCTTACCCAAGCCATGCTGTTGTAAATTGCATGAAATTATAAAAAATTTCGCCTAAGATAACAAGTTCTTACAATTCCAGTATTCAAAAGACACCATCATCACCCAGATGCAAATTACCAAATTGGACATTAGCAAGTAAGTGGTGGCAGCATCTGCTGTGCCAGCCAGTGAACTATAAATTATTTAGAGGCAGACACCCATCTGAAGCTGGGTGCTGTTCCTTTCTCCTTCAAATTTTGCTCAGCAGAAATATCCAGAGTTGCATTTTGTTCCTACACAGCAACAAAGATTTAAATATCTGCTATGCTGCTGTTCCCCTACCAGATGACAGAAGAGGAATAATTCCTCAGCACAAAGAGGTGCAGCTTTGGTCTCCATGAACAGCACAGCACTTTACCAATCTCTCTTCATATTACTTGGGAAGGCTCTAGTAAAATCTTTCTTTTTCAAATGTATCCTATAATTCCACATTGCTGATGATCTGAGGCTGTGACATACCAGCGACTGGCTCTGGCTCTCAGACTTTCATCTCAGTCCTCTCAGGTTTCTCCTCTCATTGTTATTTTCACTCTTCTCCCTGACAGCCGTGTTCAGATTCCCTCTTCTCTACCCTCTCCTTATGTAACTCAAAGCTACATTCCAGCACCCTTACCTTTCAAGTCCACTGCCCTAGGTGACTTTGCGGTATAGCCAAGTACAAATCTTCCTGTGTGGTAGGCAGAATGTGCTTTTTTTTTTTTTCTTTTTGATTGCTTACAGGACAAAACTCATTTCAAGGGATATAACTTGGAAGTTTTAGTACAGATGTAAATAAAAGGTAAAGGTTATTTCCTCATGGACTATGATCCTTTATGTGACCATTTCCTGTACATCCAAGGGAGGAGGAACAATTTTACTAGAAGATACTATCCGACTTACTGCTTTTGGGTTACAGTTAAGAAGCACAAAATAAAACTGGATGACTGGTGCTTCATAGTGCATGAAGACTCATCCTAATTTTTACTCAATACTATCTCAGGCCTCTAAGCAAAAATATCTTTATTTTTTCCCTCCCCCCGCCATTAATTTACATTGCCCCTGAAATTAAACTCCTTCAGAAACAATTGTGAGAGAAAGATGAGGAAAATGAGCCCAACCTGAAACCTGAAAAGATTAGGAGAAAAATATTTAGTGTCTGAAATACTGATTAAAAATGTATATCAGATTATTATGATGTGTCTGTATCATAATTTTCAAAACCCACATCTGATTAGTTACAAAGTTTACGAAAATGTTCGAGACATTGTGGGGAGCAGGGGGCATAAGTCCATCAAATTTTAAGAAAAATCAGGGAACTAAAATAGGAAAAACGTACAAGGAGGGTGGTTGGAGTGGAGGAAAAGGAGCATGTAAGGGCCTCCTGCTGTGGAGGTAGGTGTGGAGCAGGGATTGGAAGGGGACCAGCTCCCACAGAACCCCAAAAGGCTGGAAGTGGGGAAACCCCAGGATGGGGATCACAATGGGATGGTGGTATGGGGAGTAAAGCAGGGAACACTGGCAGGTGGGAGCAGGAATGTGGGGCACATAAATCTCCCTGCTGTGGAGACTACCTTTGGAGGGAATGGGAATAGAAGGCAAAGGAAGTTTTTGTTCGAACAGGAAAATAAGACATAGGGGACTGAGAAATGTGGCATTCCCATAAGGAATAACTGTGACTATTACATAGATTCCCTGAAGTGAAGGAGAAAGAGAAGGAGGCACAAGGCATATGATAACACATTTAGAGAAAATAATCTAAATGGCGCTTGCATGAAGCTGAACTCAGAGTTGGCAGCTACAACTCAGTAAAGAGCTCTTGGAGTCATCGTTGACCATTCTCTGAAGTTCTCAGTTCAGTGTGCAGCAGTAGCCAAAAAAGCCAATGAATCGTTAGGCTTCATCGGGGTGGAGGTAGCACTTTGCTGCTCTTTGCAACCCCGAAGGACAGAGCTAGAAAAGGTACAGAGAAAGGCAACTGTCATGAGCAAGCAACTGCTTTGTGAGGGGAGAATGAAAAGGCTGGGACTCTTCAATGTGGAGAAGAGAAGCATGAGGGCTTGGCTGAGATTTACAAAATCGTGAAAGTGGTAGGTAAGACAAAAAGTGGATGCGAATGATTGTTCACCAAATTCCACAGTACTGAGTATACTCAGTGAAACTATTACAAGTGTAAAACAGATGAAAGAAAGTACTCGCCTAAACACAGTGGGTAGTAGTCTTCTGGAAAGTATTACCCCAAGAGGTTCTGGAGGCAGACCTCATCAGCAGGTTCAAAAAAGAATTGGCAAAATCCAGGGGCAACAGATGCGTAAACAGTAAATGGAAAGGCTGGGAATCGCCTTCAGTATCTGGAATCCAAGAGCTGTGGATTCTAGGACAGTACTAGGTGAACAGACTACAAAAAGTTTAGGCTTATATACTGTCTCCAAATAGTATATCCTTCTGTCACTGCTGGAGACAGTATACTGGGCTAGATAATACCTGTGCTAAATTCAGCTGTTGCAAAGTACACTGTGTGTGATCCCCAGGATAGATCATATCCATGCTTTCAACCACAAGTGTGATCTCTGTTAACTCTAGAGGTAGCTAATGGCATGCTGCTTGTGTTATTTAGAATTTAAGGGTAATGCAGCAAAAAGCCTCTTTACATTTGATAAACCAAGTTGTTACATAAAAAAATCCCACTTTCACTATTAATATTCATTAAGCATGACTGGCAAAGGCCTTTGGACGTTTGGTATAAATAGCTTTCCCTGCACTGGAATTCATAATGGCCAAAATGCTATCTCCCATATAAGTCCTGAATACATAGATATCTTGCTAGGAACATTTAGGAGATCTCTAAAGAAGAGTCTAACCATGTCCCACAATCCTTGATATCTGGTAATTGTTACCGTTGAGTACCCCCTCCATTTACCACCCGAGGGGCTCTGCTACCATACACTCCAGAAGAAATGGCCAGTGGACATGAGTGGTTTGAAACCCTTGGATATCCATCCTTCTGAAATCCATTATCTTTCTAGTATCCTTCCTTCTTCCCTGACCATGTCAAACAGCAATTTTTGCTGCTAACAGGTCAGTCTGTGTCAGTGGAAGACTGAGCAGCAATGCTTGGTCCAGAATAGGAAATAAATGACAAACGACATATTTTCTACAGCCTCCTGTTAGAGGAGTTTGATCAGAGCAAAGCAGAGGGCATTCGTCCTGCCGTTGCTACACAGAAAATGCACTGACAGCAATGCAAGTGTTGCCCAGGGGAGGAGTCTACCTTCTTTCTTTAAAAAAGGTTTTGTATGTAAGAAATAGAATTGTTTGGAGAAACAACTCAAAATATAGCTGAATTTCAAACAATGAGTTTTGTATTAATTCCTTATTAATGTGAAAGGAAAATAACCTTATATACTAACCCAGGAAGAATACAGTATGTGTTTTTACTCAGAGTAAGTTCAGCATTTCCAGCATTTCAAATTTGTTGGCCATATTCCCCTCAGACATTTTCTTCACTGTAATCAATGTTTCTTTTTCCCAGTCAGCCTGCAGTAATCTACTTTTTACTGCCCTCTGTGGACTTTGAAGTTTTTTTTTCCTTTGACATTCAAATTTAAATATCCATCCCTGACTTCATTAACTGAGAGTTCTGCCAGGCATTTGGGGGCTTGGAGGTGAACATTTAACTTCAAGGTTGTGCGTGTGCTGTTCTCAGTAGCGTATAGGAAACTTATTCAGCTCATGCATTACTTTCACACATTATGCAAATTTGTATACATGAGATTAATTTGCTTTGTTTTCAAAGACACCAATAATTGAGCAATGTGTTATGAACACAGTCACAGGCTTATATTACTATGTAAATGTATTAAATGCTTCAGAAAGATTTTCTTAGTACTCCAATAATAAATCATAGATCAGTTCCAGCCTTCTTTCAACATTACTGAAGTTGTGCCCCTGTAAAATAGAAAATCATGACTTTTCTATTATTTAATTATTGTAGGGCATACAAGTTGCAGTAGACATTATAAACCCCAAAATAAATAGAGAATATGAGATCTTTGATGTGGGAAGAAGTGCGTGTATGCAGCACTCTGCACTGGGATGCTGCCGGAAGCATCTGTCTCTCAGAGAGCAGCAGTAAGAGCAGAGTGCTATTAGTGCTGATGCTAAAAACAAAACAGAGAAATGCAGCACACTACTTTGGGATCAATATTTAATCTAATATGGCCCCTTGATTTCCCTCAGTAATCTCAAACAAGTCATATGGTTGTTTACAAAGGAAGATTAGGCAAGGTCTCTGGTAGTTGGCAGAGCCAGGCCAGGGGCATGCACTGCTGTGATGGAGCCATTGGTTGTCTTCTGTAAATCAGTACAAAGACTAGAAGTATGCTGAGATTGTCTATGAATTAACAGAAATCATACATCCCACTATTGTAAAAACTAACAGCAATCAAGGTATGATCATCTTAAAAAGGGGGGCCTCCAATAACTGACAGGCAATATACCAGGGGGAAAAAAATGCAACTGAAAGTTTTCTTTGGAACTAATTAAAAACTTTCCTTCCATGCAATTTCCATGTGGATTTATAAAGCAAAACCCATTAGTAAAAAAAATAAAATAAAATTAAGGTCTTCAATAGCCTTTATAAAAAACCAACTTGCTGAAATTAACAATGCCTCACAGATGCTGTTCTAAGGAGAATTAGTTATATGCTCTTAAAAGGAAGACATGTCAGTGTTTGATAGAGCCTTATGAATTTTCAATCAGCTCTGGGAAGTGTGGTTTTTAACCACCTAGAAAACTAGTCCCACCATTAAAAAAACCCACAACAAAATAATACAAACTAAAACCAACTGAAAAATAAAAGGAGAATGTTGCTTCTTAAATATTACATTCAATCTCTGCTGTTCTAACTCTGACAGAAAAGTACAAAAATGCGGTAAGACTAGCAGACCTAGTAAACTACTTCCAGGCTGGTTTAAGAATAAGTGCAAAACTTAAATTCAAGCCACTGGAGAAAATTATTTTAGCTAACCCAAGATCTATATCTATAGCGTATGTGCTGTTATATAATGACATACAGGCTGCCCAAAAATAGCTGGTCAAGGTATGTACTTGAAGTTACTCAATGACTCTTGAAGGTACTCAATGACTTTTTTGCCTCGGTTTTCACCGGTAAGTGCTCGAGCCTCACCGCCCAAGCCGCAGAAGGCAAAGGCAGGGACTAGGAGAAGGAATAGCCGCCCACTGTGGGAGAACATTGGGTTCAAGACCTTCTAAGGCACCTGAAGGTGCACAAGTCCATGGGACCCGATGAGATCCATCCGCGGGTCCTGAAGGAACTGGCGGATGAAGTTGCTAAGCCACTATCCATCGTATTTGAGAAGTCGTGGCAGTCTGGAGAAGTTCCCACTGACTGGAAAAGGGGAAACATAACCCCCATTTTTAAAAAGGGAAAAAAGGAAGACCCGGGGAACTACAGGCCAGTCAGTCTCACCTCTGTGCCTGGGAAGATCATGGAACAGATCCTTCTGGAAGCTATGCTAAGGCACATGGAGGACAGGGAGGTGATTCGAGACAGCCAGCATGGCTTCACCAAGGGCAAGTCCTGCCTGAC
>NW_008794775.1:0-8757 GCF_000699145.1 Aptenodytes forsteri | reverse complement strand
AGGCTTCGGGGAGACCTTATTGCAACCTATCAGTACTTAAAGGGGGCTTATAAAAAAGATGGCGACAGACTTTTTGGCAGGGCCTGTTGCGACAGGACAAGGGGGAATGGCTTTAAACTAAAGGGGGGTAGATTGAGACTAGATATAAGGAAGAAATGTTTTACGCTGAGGGTGGTGACACACTGGCACAGGTTGCCCAGAGAGGTGGTGGATGCCCCATCCCTGGAAACATTCGAGGTCAGGTTGGACGGGGCTCTGAGCAACCTGATCTAGTTGAAGATGTCCCTGCCCACAGCAGGGGGGTTGGACTAGATGACCTTTAGAGGTCCCTTCCAACCTAAAGTATTCTATGATTCTATTCTGTGATTCTATTCTATGATTCTGTGATTCTAAGTTGCATTTCAGTATTTGTATTCAGGCATCACGCAGGGTTAGCACCCAGCAAAAACAATGTTAAGGAGCATGGAGGATTGTAAAAGGCAAGGAAGGCTCTAAAAGGACCATGAAATATTCATGCATTGCATGGTTTGCTGATATATTAATGAAAACGAAGGAATCTGGCTACCTGATCAGATGTTCCCCTTCAGCACTTCAATCCTGGAATCACTGTGATAAAATTGCTTTGAGATTTGGTAATTTCACCTTGGGCATAACAGGCAGAATTCCTTTTGCATGTTTTGTGTAAGCTTTAAGAAAAACTACCTAGAATGCAGAGTTAACTACAACTGCTAGTTGTCATAGGTGTCCTAGGGAGCTTATTGACAAAGCAGCAAGGTGATGGAAGTTTTACTGTTGATGCTACAGACAACCACACAGGTGTTTTAGGATCAGGAAGACCATAGCCCAGCTTATCTGGTGTAGGCAGCATAATAATACCCGTGCACTTCTGTCTGGAGGTAAAAAAAAGGAAAGACTGGATTGCACAACTGACATGGCTACTATCAAGCAATGTAAATATGTCTCAGCTGCTGAAAATTTCTTGTTCAACTCCAGCTTTGTTTGAAGCTAGACTAAAAAAATACATAAATAGACAAGCAAATTCTCCAACTACTATAAAAATGCTGAACTAGCTTAAATAAAAATTTCAATCTTCTATCTTTTGGTAGAAATTATGAAAGAAACCCCCAATTTAAGTAAACAGAAAGCATAGGGTAAAAAAAGGGATTTCTTTTAGAAAAAAACCCCTAATGTTTCCTTTAATCTAAAAAAAAGAAAAAACCCTCCTCCACTTTTTGATCTTGAAATTTCAGAACCTGTTTACCTTTTCATTAAAGTATGTATAGGTAATTTTTTAAAAATTTCATTTCAAAATAAAAAAAAATTGATTCAAAATGACAAAAGCGAAATATTTCAGATTTTTTCATTTCCATGTTGGAAAGAAAGGTGGAAAAATACAGAATAATTTCCTTTATTCAACCCAATTTTTAAAAGCTTTTTATTTTATACCTGTGTTTTTGATACAATCCTCACAATAAATTTTCTCATTCTATACTTAACACCTGAATGTCTATACCACTTTTTGCTGCAACTGCGAATTCTTGGTTCCCATCATATTTTCTTTGCTGAATGATACAGAGATAAATGACTGCTACTGGTAATGTAACAAACAGCCCGTATCATATTTTTAAGCAATATTTAAGCCAATACAAACAGGATCTCTGATTGATTTTCTGTTTGCTTCTCTGTTTGTTGCAGCAGAAACCTGCTGTTTCTCAGCAGGCTAGAAACTTCTGGCATCTTCTACTTTCAGGTCCTGCATTGCAAATAGTTTCTCTTAAAAAGAAAGACAAAACATTTGCAAAAACAAGTAAAAGGATCGCAGGTGCACATTACTGTCTGTTTTTATTGTGGATTTTCAAAGATTCTGAGTCACAGTAGATATTTTTAGCTGTGCTTTTAACCACTTTTTCTGCTACATTGCCTAGATGGAAATTATTTTAATAGTGCTTTGATCTTGGTGCTCATGTGAATTTAGATCCTTTGTCAAATAAGTTAATCTCTCAAATTTCTTTCAATGCACAGATCTCTAGCTATCTGATTCCTGTACCATTAAGCTTGCATTTTCAAAGGTATATTATGTACATGTCTTAGGACAGAAAGCTCTTTAATTATGTTTTTGGATTGTCGTGGTTTAACCCCAGCCAGCAACTAAGCACCACACAGCGGCTTGCTCACTCCCTCCCGGTGGGATGGGGGAGAGAGTCAGAAGAGTAAAAGTGAGAAAACTCATGGGTTGAGATAAAATTCATTCACTGCTTCCCATGGGCAGGCAGGTGTTCAGCCATCTCCAGGAAAACAGGGCTCCATCGTGCCTAACGGTTACTTGGGAAGACAAACGCCATCACTCTGAACGTCCCCACCTTCTTCCTTCTTCCCCCAGCTTTATATGCTGAGCATGATGTCATATGGCATGGGATATCCCTTTGGCCAGTTGGGGTCAGCTGTCCCAGCTGTGTCCCCTCCCAACTTCTTGCGCACCCCCAGCCTACTCGCTGGTGGGGTGGTGTGAGAAGCAGGAAAGGCCTTGACTCTGTGTCAGCACTGCTCAGCAGTAATGAAAACATCCCTGTGTTATCAATGCTGTTTCCAGCACAAATCCAAAAAATAGCCCCCTACAAGCTACTATGAAGAAAATTAATTCTATCCCAGCCAAAACCGGCACATGGATGTATAATACACAATTACCAATTGCATTGTTGTGAATTCCAAAAAGGGGGCTGAGAGGGCTGATTGATAGAAAATTTGTGAGGTTTCATAAAATAAATACCTCTGTTACTATTGTTCTTGTATATCTTAAAGCATCATATGCTATTTATTGTTGACTCAAATGAGGGTTTTGTACAAGAAGGTGAAGTATAACTACTGCTATTATGGGCAAAGTGAAGTCTAAATTCTATAAGATTTTTTAAATTCTTACAAAAACATCAGTTTGTTTTAGATTTGTTTTCAGTCCTTGCTCATTTGTGAGTTCCAAATGCAGATTGTTAATTTTATCTGTAAATTGATGACTGTGGGGGATTACCTCCTGATTACATGTTTATTTCTAATTTATTTCTTCTGTTTAAAGTTTTATTTTAAGAATTACCAAGTTTGGAGATATTTCAGAAGAGACATATTTGTAGGAAACATAACAGGGGGCAAAATTCTGAAATGAAAAGTGGTGGAAATAATGACCTAACAGATATTCTCTATTTTTGATTTCTGTATGTTCTCACCTAAATTTATAAATATAACCAACTCACCCATTGATAATCATGAGTGATGTAAAGTGGAACAGGTATTGCAAAGTTTTACCAGGGACATGGAGAGCTCACTATGTGAGAAGAGGAAGAACAGTTTGGCTTGTTTAGCTTTGTAAAACAGAGGCTGAGAGGAGAGATTATTACTTTCCCTAAATATGTAAAAGGAATGGTTATTGACAAGAGGAAGAATAACTTCTTTCTCTAAAGGCAAATGTTAGTAGAGGAGAAAATTGCTATAAATTAGCTGTTAATACATATACAATAAAAATGCGAGGAGGATTCCTGTATTACAAAACAATAAAATTCAGGAAATTTCATGGAAGGGATTATGTGACCTGTTTGCTTATAATGTCAGGGTCTGAACCCACCGAATGAAGAGGTCTTTCCTGTCCTATGTTTCTGACCTCTTAGGCAGCCCTGGTCAAAAATTGCATTATTGAAGTTCCCGAGAGGTTTATCAACACTGGGAAGGGATTGGGAACGAAATGCGTTTGTGATTAAACTTTTATATATGATACCAACATTGTAGATGAGAAATTTCATTATTATAAATTATAAATCATACTGGAATCTCTGCACATTTTTATCTTAAAGTTCTAGCTCTAAACAGAGTTATATTTTGCTGCCTCCAGGTATAATTTGTTAGTTTGCTTCTTTGTTAAGAAGATGCAAGGATGTATACCCTCAAAAGAACCTGTGAGCTTTGCAAAGGCGTTGAAAAGAGCATGTACATAGAAACTGGTGATTTTTCTTTCCTTTTTGCAAGTAGTTTATTTACCATCCTGAGACTATTCACAAATCTAACCTTAAATTCTGTTATAATTTCTGCTGAAAATAATGTTTCCTGTGTTATCTAATGTTAGTGCATGGGAAAACTGTGTTCAGTTCTCTTTTCTGAAGTGAAATGCTCATCAGCCTACATCAGAAAGTACCCCAGCTGTATACTCTCTCATGGGATATTGCTATTTGCTATTTTTTGTTTAGACAATGCACATTAGAGCTGGACCCTGACTATCCCACTGGGTGGCCAAATATATTGGAAGTGTTTTTAACCTCACTAAAACAAGAAAGAATGAGTGACATGAGACATCAAAGGCACAGTTCCTATCAAAATACAGTGTTTCAGCCAAAAGTTTAATTACTTGACAGATAGTTGATTTCTCCTGAAAGCTGGAGAGGGAGAAGAGAAACAAAACAGATGTTCTTGTCTGTCTCGAAAGCTGAGGGTCTCTCTTGCAAGGGTATGAATGTCATTAAGGACATTGCAAAATTGAACGTAAGCATTGTCAGGTAAAAGCCTCCTGACCTAGTGAGGCAGGAGGTCTGTTGCAGCTCCTACCATGCATATAGACACCCAGATATTGTGAATGATCCTTTTTCTTCTTTGAAAAGAAGGTGCTGGTTTCCTTACTGGGTCCAAAGCCAGAATTGCGGAAGAGAGCGGTATCATGGATCCTTCAGGCCAGATTCCTGCCAGAATGTTCATAAATCTGTCTCACTGATCCATGAAGACTTACATGATAAGGGAGTAGCTGTCCTTGCAATTTATGTAGTTGTAACTGCTGAATGTATGTGGATCTCACCAACAGCCTCTCCATAATTTGAGAACCCAGAGAGACCAAAGGTCTGGATGATTTAACTGACGTAGCACATGTGCAAGAAATAAGAGTTTTGGATGGTCTTGGAGAACTTGATCACCACTTCGACACTTTTTCTACCTCTCTTCTTTTTCTCCTCAGGGAAAAAGAGGGCCAGGAGGATAGGTGCCAGTTCGTGCACATTAACTACCCCATATAACCATTGCATTATTAGGTCTAGCATTCTTCCCCTTAAGTGCACTGCAAACTCAGAAAGAGAAGGAGGACTGACATTGGGCATCATAGAATCACTCAGAAATAGCATGACAAGAAACAGGTGGGTGATGGCATCAGCCTTGATGTAGACACAGATGTGTTACCATCATATGCATGAGAGACAAAAAGGGCAGGGGGAATTTCCTAGAGTGATCCCAGTTGAGAGAACCAAAGTTTGCTGCCTCTCCAAAAGCTCTGAGCACCATGTATATATCCCAACTACCCAATCTGAAGTAAACCCCAAACCACGTGTAACGAAGTGGCAAGAAACCACACCACCAGTCATTCTGATCTACTTTTATTGTGCAAAGTTACTTGTTAATGTAAGCATAGCCAAACTTAAGTAAGGATTTAAATGCTTTGATGTATAAGGATAAATCTGAGGTCTAGCCATTAGTGGTTTTGTAAAATGGTAAATGCCTTTGAAATGTAAAAAAATGTCAGTCAACTGTCTTCTTCCAAATAGTGCACCTGGGACCTTCTGGAACTTCAAACCACGAAAATGGTGAGGAAACTGTGTTTATGATCAGAAATTTTTCCAGAGTTGCATTTCTAACAATTCAGTCACTGTTTGCCTTAGGAATTCACTGTGCACAACAGCAAGTAATACATTAAAGCAGTTAACTTTTTGGAAACAGTAATGGTATTTTACAGTAAAAGTTCATAAAAATAAAACATGGCTCTTTTTACAAAACTTCCAGGTGCTCTCATGTTATTTTGACATAATTATCAAATTAGTTTCATTTTTAGTATTTCAACATTTAGATGCAATTAGAGGCTTTATTCCCATGCTGTTCTTTACTTTTCCAATAAACACAATTATAGTACAATGTTATGTTGCTTTCTCAAAAGAGACCTGGGGAAGGGGAAGACAGGAAAGGATGGATAGGTGGAATTCAAATATTCATTGTTGGATCTTAGTGCTACACTGGGCAGCTCTTATGTGTTCCTGTGTATTTCTTTTGCCTTCTCATATTACAATTTCACAGCAAGCTAAAACTGTTCTTTAACTGTAAGAGAACATGTGAATAGAAGAAAGCATAACACAGCTGTACAGACCCTAATAAATAGCACCAACCATAACTGTAATTGAGAATGCTCATTTCAGATCCTCCTAGGGAACTGTGTAGAAAGGCAAATGCAATAAGCTTTTTTCATTTGGGCACGGGATGACACAGGGCATTCCTAACTGAGTTTGCGAGCATCAATACTGACATTTGCTAGCAGAAGAAAAATTCATTGAAGATGAATGAATAACAAAACCTAGCAATTTTTAATAGAAATCCAGTTCTTCTTTGTTGTTGTTGTTTTGTTTTTGTTTTTTTTAATTATGTCTACATTTTTAACATGAGTTTATGCCTTATGTGATCACTTCCTGAATTTTGTTAAACTTGATTTTTCTGTGCCCCTCTTTTCTGATTTTGAGTATTCTTAGCTACCTACACCAACCTGCCTAGATAAATATCTGAAAAGCATGGGACTAAATAATAGGTCACCCTTATTTTGGGGGTATTTAAGATGAAACCACTTTTGAAGAGGTTGAAACTACTTTTCTTTTTTTCAGTGAAAGAATTTAAAAAGAAAGGCTCACAAACCTTGTATGCTATATAGTTAACAAACCTTACACGTATATCATCTAAGGCAGCCCCTAAAGTTAATGCTTTATTGACACCATGAGCGTCTCTACAGCTACTGTTTCTCTCTGCAACCTCAGACAGTAAAATATCAGTTGCTTAAAGGTTTTAGGTCATCTTAGCAGCAAAATTTAAAAGAGTGCATTAGAGGAAAAATCTCAAACTGAAGTTTTCAAAACTTTCCAAGGTGGAAAAGTAATATTAGGACCTTCTGAAGGATGAAAATGGCATACAAAAACTACGAGGAGAAAAAAAAAGTTGAATTTATTTGCAAGAGAGAACAAGATACTTTATGACAAATGTTTCTTTCATCATTTAAAGCCATGTAGCCAGAGAGCAGATTTGCAAGACTTGTCATAACAGTGTTGGGAAAGTGTAGGCCCTGCTGCAGTCTTCTAGGCATGCAGCAGAAAGATGAGTATCACCATATTTTATTAGCACCTAGGGACCTACCCAGGGGTTGACCACCTGTCCACAGCTGGTGTGATAAGACAGACACACCATCATCTCACACACTCTGGAGCAAACTGTTTTGGCAGCCCTCATCCAGGAATGCTGAAAGGCTTTAAATGTCCTGTGATTTTTATATACATAATTCCTTAATCAGATGGATCAGAATATACTGGCAGACAGTAAAAAAGGGTAAGACAGGAGTTCAGGGCATAAGCTAGGATTCAGGTGATCTGAATCCAAATTCCTTTTCCAACGTGGGCTTTGTCTATGTCTTCAGCCAAGCTGTTGCGGCCTATTTCAACGTGTGTGTGTGAAACATTCATATTGTAGACTGTCAATCTTAAGCTGCCCACCAGAAGCCATAGCGCTGTGTTAGGTGCTCATGAGTCCTATACTGGCAAGTTCCCCACTGTGTTGTTTGCAACCTGAGGATGACATTTGAAAATGCAAGGAACTACCTAAGCAAACCAGTAAGAAACTCCAGGGAGGGGTGCCAGGAAGGGGCTGTGTTCCTGACGAAACTAAAATTTAATTCTGTGCAGAATGGTGAACCCTCTTCTAGAATGAGCTACTTAAGCTCAGTCATTTCTTGCCAAAGGGAAAATACCCTATGCTAACATAATATTTAAATGATTTTTATTTTTTTCCTTCACAGCGTTTACTCAAGCGTCTGTTTATTCAAGAAATAATTCTCTGCACAGGACTTGTACAGATCTGCCCTATGTCCCAAGCCATCTGGATGCAAGCACACTGCAGTCAAAAGGTGCTGTGTTTGAGCTAAAAATCCCTCAGAAATGAACTGTTTTGGGACAGGGCTGGCTTGCACCCCCTGGCTTGGGGATAATGAATCAAGTACAGGTGAAGCAAAAGGCTGTAAGCCTAGGCTGGTTTTTAATGATAGGTAATGGAAAGAGTCCAGGTGAGAGCTCTCCTGCTTTTTCCTTGTAAGTGAAAATTTGAAGGTTGGAATTTGGATGTGGCAGTTACCACGTCTCTTGTTCACACAAGACAAAGAAGCAGAGGTTACAGCGTTTGGCCAGTGCTGTGGAGCAGGGACCCATGTCTCGATTCCCTTTGCCACAAATAACCCAGCATTCCAGTGGGAATCTCCCCTGCTGCAGTTCTCACCAGAGAGTTACGTTCTAGCTCCTTCCCTAATACTTCATTCCTTCAGAAAGGAAATAGGAGGAAACTTCACAGGGAGCTTAAGTGTGACAGATCAAAAGCATCTTCTCACAGTATTTCAAAAAAATGTGGTAAAACAAATAAGGAAGTCTAAAGTCCAAATTGGGCAGAATGAAGATTTAGAAACAGGCTTTCCTGTTCATGGGGAGTGAACTAACTATGACCAACGGGGTATAATGGGGCTTCAGAGCCACACTGAAGTCAGTTGTACAATGCTCAACCCTCTGGGTCTCTCTGGAAGCTCCACTGGACCGGGCTGCATTGACAAGTGGCAGCTTTGAGAGTCCCACTGAAGAGGAGGCCTGAACCGAGATTCACATCACTTGGATATGCCAAAATTTGAATGTCTAAAAGGTCAGGTACCTTGTGGTGGGTTGACCCTGGCTGGAT
>NW_008794774.1:7524381-7531656 GCF_000699145.1 Aptenodytes forsteri | reverse complement strand
GAGCCAGCGAGGGCTGAGGAGAAGAGGCTCTCCTGTTCGCACAAACTGTCCTGTCCTGAGCTCACAGGGAGATGCGGAGTCTGCTGGACCTGCCTGGGGTCAGTGTGTCTTGTCCTGGGCTTGCAGAAGGATGTAAGGAGAAATGTAGGACACCCCCTCCTGTGTCAGTGTCATGCCTTGAGCCTGCAGGGAGATGGTGAGCCCAGGGCATCACCTCATCCTGAAGCAACCTGTCCCTTGCACACAGTAGGCTGTTGTGGCCCCAAATACTGACTACCCATATTACCTTCATAGGCAGAGAAGATCTACAGACGGGTTAGGATAGTTGGGGGAGGAATGTGCAGGATTTGTGGGGAAACACCCATAGCCATCCACACTCACCCTCATACATAGGCCTGGATGCCTGGCTGCAGGCTACAAGGCCCCAAGCAGCCAGGAAAGATGCATTGGTGGGGGAGAAGTCCCAAGGGCCCCATGGTGCCCTGCTGTGGGGCACTGGGGTTGGGGCTGCCCCAGGACAAAACCCCGTGCACACTGAAGATGGTGGTGCTCAGTCACGTGAGGATCTTCTGGTGCAGGGGTGAGAAGCTGGCTGTGAACACCTGGGGGTCTCAGCTTGGAGCGGGGACCAGGAGGGGTGAGGTCCCCTGCAGGGGGTCTAGCAGGGCAGCTGATGAGGGTGATGGCGACAACAAGCCTTCCTGAAGCACCTGGAGGGGGAAGCAGTCCCCATCCTGGAGTGTGGATCTCCTTGGAAGAGTGACCTCCCTGGTAAGTGCTGGAAGGCAGGGCAAGGCATCAAGATGCCTCAAGTGGAGGGGTGAGGGCTGACATCTTAGCACTGGTGCTGGCTAGGCCATGCAGGGGTTGTGCAGGGCTGGACCTGCTGCTTCCCCTGAGGCAGAAGTGACTGGGGAGGTGATAGTCAGGGGCCACCAAAGCTGTAGTGCCTAGGCTTTCTTCTGGAGTTCATGATCCTTCAGGGAGTGAGGAAGGGAAGTAGCAGGTACCCAACACCCTCTACCTCTCCACATATGCAGGGGGATGCAGGGCAATCACGGTGACCCTCCACTGAACTCGCTTTCATGTGTCAGTGTCTGTCCTGTGCTGGGAGCCCAAACTAGGAGATGGTGTTCCAGGAGTGGTCTCACCAGTGCCAAACCACAGGGCAGGATCCCTTCCCTGGGCTTCTGGCTGCACCCTTGCTCATGCAGTCCAGTGTGTGGAGACCTTCTTTGCTGCCCATGTGCACCGCTGCATCGTGACCATGTTGTCCTCAGGACCCAGGACCTTTTCTCCAGAGCTTCTCCCAGATGGTCAGCCCCAGCCTGTCCTGCTGCACAGCTTTATGTGTCCCAGGGGCAGGACTTTGCACTGGCTTTTGTCAAATCAATGCCCTGAGGTTCCTGTCAGCCCATTTCTCCAGCCTGTTGAGGGAAGCAAATGAGGGCCCACACTGTGTTCACCTCTGTTTAAGCAGAAAAGGTGTAGTGGCACACTGTCTGCAAAGGGAAGGGCATTAAAGAGTATTTGTTCCTGTACTAATCCCCAAGGGATGCCACTACTTTCTCTCTGCCAGCTGGACTTTGCACCACTCCTTGCAGCTCTCTAAGTTGACCTGAACCCCAGAATTTTCCACTCACCTTCTCATCCCACCTGTGGAAGAATGCAATGGCACTGTGAAGGAGCAATGTCCTGCAAAACATAATCCATATAGTTGGTTTGTTATTAGGTCAGTACTGACAAGATGAGGATTTCCCTGTTATATAACATAAAGAATGACTACAACGTTATACAGGACCTGCTATCTTTCTCCCCATGCAGAGTAGGAGTGGGGCTACTTTCACAGGGACAGGGAGCCAGGAGCCATGGGTGGCCACAGGGCAGGCCAAGCAATTACCACACCAAAAGGTGCAACTCCATAGCACCAGAAGCAGGAAAAACAAGATGCCTGATGCAGCTGGAGAGCCCTTGCTGTGAAAGGCCCATGGAGGAGCATCCCTGGAGATCTCCCCTCCTCCACCCAGGTTCTCAACAACAAACAGTTCTCTGGGCAGCCTCAATGGCTCCACAAGACTGCTCTCAGCTCATGGGAAGTGTGCTGGACACTTTCCGGCTGAACTTCCCCAGATTAGCTACAAGGAAAATGACAAGAAATGCCACAAAGAGGAAAGAGATCACCCACACGGGAATGGCATGAAGACTTTAACAAGGCCCTTTGTTCCTGCACATCTTGTATTCATTGCATCTCAAAGCAAGACTTCACTAAGAAAGGAAGAGGAACCATCACACTCCCCTTTTCATCTTTCCTCACTCATTTGTGCCCACTGCTACTAGCAGGCAATCTCCTGCTACCTCCTGGTAGAAAGAAAACTCTCCTTCCTCCCTCACCACCTTTCCCAAGATGATTGTGCCAAGGGAAGGAGGATACTGGCAAAAGCCAGGGACAATTTGCAAAACCACATCCCTCACATCTACTCACAGCTGACAGATCTGCACTCATCCTGCAAGACAGGAGGGCACAGAAATCAGAAAAGGAAGATGCCCTCATACCAAACTGCTGGATAGGGCAGGAGGAGGACCCTCAGTGCCATAGGTCCCCCCTGGTGCCCTGACCCTCCCTGCTCAACCCTGCAACTGCTGGAGGCAGCAGCATGGCCCCTTGCTCCAGCCCTGCCCTTCTCCACCACAGTTGCCTCGTGGCACCATTCTGCCTTTGCTTCCAGCAGAGCAAAGTCAACAAGGACAGCCTGAATCTTCTCGCCCACCTGGGCAAGACCTCCCTGGCCATGTCAGGTGCTGAGGGCCAGCTAGAGAAGGGCTTGGGGCAGTGGGGCAGCTGGGAGAGAGTGGGACATGAGTCCCCCAAATAGAGCTCACCTCCCCATCTCCTGGCCCCTTTAAAATGCCTCTGAGGCTGCAGCTCATTTCCTTTCCTCTCTCAGCTGTTTCTGCTCAGCACCCTGTCTCTGCACTGGCCTCTTCTTACTCCCCGAGGCCAGGCCTCCACCTCCAGGAGCAGACTACCCTGCTCAGCTGCCTCAGACCTTTTTCCTCAGGGCACGCTGTCCTGTGTTGGTCACCCTTGTGATGCCAGAGAAGGCAGAAATCCAACCCTGGCCTTTGAATGCATGCTACCAACCCCTGCCTGTCCTGACCTGCCAAAATGGTCTGAGCTGGCTCCTGCTGCTTGTCTCTGTAATTGTAAAACTACAAATGCCTCACATATTTGCCCATTTCCTTATGTATTTGCCTCATATTTTATGTTCATTTTCAGGGTTATATTTATATGCACTTAATTTTTCCCACTTTTATTTTATATGCTCGAGTATTTTTTATGACCTTTGTCATGGTATTCTCCAAGGCTGCCTTTATGCTGTTTAGATTTCATAAAAATTGCTATTCCCATGCAAACCGATCTTTGAAAATGTCTGGCTTTTTGAGATAAACAGAAGGGTTTGAAAAGCATTTTTAGCTTGGGCAGCTGTGTTTTTCCTCATTATAAAATGAATGTGATCCTCCATTTTAAGAAGGCAGCTGCCACTCAGAATAGTCTGGTAATTCTTTAGGAATTCACTTATTAAAAAATGAATGCCAGGTGTATTCAAGAGTTTAAAGTCTGAGCACTCTTTCAGAGTAAATGCCATTCAATGTGATAAATCATGTGATATTTCCAGCAAAGCACCCAAAGAACCTCTCTATGCCCAGTGGTTTTGACAGTTCACCTTACCAGTTGTAAGAGCCTCGGTGAGGGCAAAAAGACAGCCCCAGTGTGTGCTGATCTCCAAGTTGTCAATACAAGAAAGTAAATATACTCCCAGATAATTTAGTTTCCTACAAAAAGGACTGCAGGTCCTGCTCCTTCAGAAAAAAAGGGTCCTGACAATGTTTTTATAATTAAGGTAACAAACCTTCAGTGACATAAATGGAAATAGTAATTTTTTTTTTAATTCCATGCTTCTAAAAAGTAGGTTATGATAATACCCCTTTGCTGCTACTTCACTGAGGACTGCTCTCTTAAATTTCTTTTCTGGTAAACTTAATTTGTAGCACTTAGCGGTTTTTTAATTATTAGTTAATGCCCTTATTTGTAAAATTGTACTTCTTGAAACAATACTTTGCAAAAGCAAGCACGTACTGCACAAATGGTTTCAGTGAATTACTCAGCATAAGATAAAACAGTTACTTGGATTGGGACAGGTCAACAGGATGCCAAGAAATGGTCTGCTGAGATGGGAAGGTCACATAGCTAAGTTAGATATTAACTTCTTAATGCAGACTGTAATAGTGATTGTGAATGAAATTGTGGCATATGAGCTAAATTAACTGTGCTTTAATCATTTAAAACTGAATAAGGTATTCATCTTCATGGCAGATTTTGTAGTCAAAAAAACTATATAAATTTCTTAGCTTTATCCATCCATGTGGAGTGGTTCCAGCTACAGCATTAAACCTATACTATCTCATTTCTGACCAGCGCATGGGGCACTTTTGGCTGCTACTGCCTTTGTCCATAACAGCACGTGGCTTGCACCTGGCCAACCAAATGGTCTTAGGAAAAGAGCAAAGAATCCAATCTTGCCCGTATTTGAAGTTTTTGCTTAAAGAAAGTAGTAACGAAGAAAGAATGTAGATGTATAAGGGAGAGGACTGGAGAGCATAATGGGGAAAAACTATTTTCTTTTAACATGGGCAGTTTCAAGCTAGCTGGGGAGGAAGCTATCTTGTGCAGTGACAAGCTGAACCTATTTGAACTCCTCTGTGGCATGTTGACTTATTAAAATCAGTGTGTTTTGAATGAATTAAAGGAGAAAAGAAACATAGCTAGAGTAGATGACATGTTCAGAGGAACTGGTTATTTTGATTTGAAAAAGCTGGTGTAAGGTTATATGAGGTGATTTAACATGGGGTAGTTATCAGAGGCCAAAAGCACATTATTTTGCAGGAATGTTCCCTCACACTGCTCCATTTGCCAGCATGTACGTAGGCTGAACTTAGACTTACCACTTGCCTTGGTGCCTGAGATAAAAGAACCCATGTCATAAGGGATAACAAATATTCATTTCATTCCTCTATGGCATTATAAAATAAAATGAAAAACTTCCATTAGGGAAACAATTTGTGGCATTTTAAAGGTGTTAGAAAGATGTAAAATTGTGCATATGTTTAGCCCTAGTTTTACTCTCCTGTAATGAATACATATATAGCTAGATGACCTTTTAAGGGCAGATCTTTCTTGCATGGAATCAAAGATCAGATAATCTTTCTAGAATAATGATCTGTTAAGTCTACTTGGAAATACAGCTGTGCTTTGTAAAATTATTTCCTCTTTTCATTCTAGGTTAGAGTGGTCTGTGTTTCAACCACAGGCAGAGAAATAAACAGCAATCTCTGCTGCAGCTTCATATCACTCAGTTACCTCTTCCAGTCATTACTTTTAATGAACTGTTTGTTTCTGAATTCAGCAATAAAGATAGATGGTTAGGGGAGACTGTGTCCTGAATCATGCAATATTACTACTATGCTTTGCTCAGTGTAATAATCAAGAAACTGGCTGAGTGGGGAAGAACAATTTGTTGTTATTAAAAAACGAAACAAAAACCAAAAACCAACAAAACCCCCAAAAACCTGATGGACTAATTCAAGTGTAACTGTTCTGTGAGGAAGAGTGGACAACTGATCTGTTAACACAGACAAAAGAGTAAAACACCTGGACTAGCTCTACCTTTGTAAGAAATCTGGAAGAGACCATCTTCTATTTTTCCCCTCTGTAATGTTTGTGACACCCAGGATGGCATCTCCAGCTCTTCATTGAGAGGGAAACATGTAAAAAACTATTTTGCAAGAGGAAAGAATGAACTTGCATGTCTGGGAGATACAATGAATGTGAAGAAGTTTACCTGTTTAAATCAGTAGAAGGATTAAGTTCATATAATGATTACAGTTTGGAAAAAAATATTTGTGTATAATTTATGGAAATAGATGTAGCAGTATTTACTATTTATTTTGAATTAAATACATTTTTCATTGATTTCATTATGATTGTAATATGTGTTTACCTTCTACAGCTGTATTTTTGCAAAAGTGATACAGCTCCATGGCCATTTTGTATCTAACACAATAATGCACTTCAGGACAGTTTTTCCAAAGTAATAAACATTCCCACTAAGTGAAAAGATTTGGTCCCATGTTATGCATTTTATATCCCACTCTGATTGTTCTTAGTCTTTTTATTTAATACTGTCATAGGTGGTAGGGGATTCATTTTTTCCTCACACTGGCAGTACATCCAATCCAAGGTTGCTTAAGCAATGTCAGGGCATCCAAGGAGTTTGCTCATGTGAATAATTGTGCTCAGCTTAACTTATGACTTTTTAAAGCCTCCCAAATACCTATGTGCTGAACACAAAGGAAGCCCTAAAATAGTATCATAAATCTGCTCAGAGTGACTACCAGACTGGGAATGAAGCCAACCACATAGCAATGGGTGCAACAACAGAACAAAAATACAGAGCCAGGTCTCAGGCTAAAAAAACAGTTTATCTGACCTCTTCATCATGACATAATCACCCGCAGAGAATTGCCTTTGCAATGACATGTGTTTGCACAGAAATCTGGGAGACAGCAAAATGATAGTTTAAGACTACCTTTCATCAAAATAAAATCAAAGACAGGAGCCAGATTTCCCAATTTACTGTTATAGCCCTAACCTTCTTATATGGCTGATCCTACTTCCGATCTTAAAGGGACTTTTGATTCGTATTTACAAGAAGTGAGTAACAGATACTATGACCAGGACTAGAGGGGCCCTGCTCCAGCCAGGTGGAGGAAGGGGACAACCGGGTTTACTGGACTGTGTGGATTCGGTGGACTGGACATCAGACCCACAGGAGTATAAGGCTCTAGTAGACATCAGTGCACAGTGTACCCTAATGCCATCAAGCTCCAAAGGGGCACAACCCATCTGTATTTCCGGAGTGAAGGGGGGATCCCAACAGCTAACTGTACTGGAGGTTGAAGTGAGCCTAACTGGGAATGGGTGGCAGAAGCACCCCATTGTGACTGGCTCAGAGGCTCCGTGCATCCTTGGTATAGACTACCTCAGGAGAGGGTATTTCAAGGACCCAAAAGGGTACCGGTGGGCTTTTGGTTATAGCTGCCTTGGAGATGGAAGAAATTAAACAGCTGCCCACCCTGCCCGGTCTCTCAAAGGATCCTTCTGTTGTGGGGTTGCTGAAGGTCAAAGAACAACAGGTGCCAATCGCTACCACCACA
>NW_008794774.1:7511703-7522642 GCF_000699145.1 Aptenodytes forsteri | reverse complement strand
AGGGAAGGGATATTCCATACCATATGATGTCATACTGAACAAAAAACTGGGGGGAATTGGCCGGGGGGTGTGGCCAAAGGGATATTCCATACCATATGATGTCATGCTGAAAAAAACTGGGATGTCATGCTGAACAAAAAACTGGGGGGAATTGGCCGGGGCAGGGGGTGTGGCCACTGCTCAGGAACTGGCTGGGCATCGGTCAGCATATGCTGAGCAATTGCATTGTGCATCACTTGTTTTGTCTATTCTTTTGTTATTATTATTTTCCCTTCCTCTTCTGTCCTATTAAATTGCTTTAATCTCAACCCACGAGCTTTACCTTTTTTCCGATTCTCTCCCCAGCCCACTGCCGGGGAGTGACATACGGCTGTGTGGTGTTTAGCTGCCTGCCGGGTTAAACCACAACACTAGGGAAAGCAAATGGCTGAATTTTAAGAGTATTTTTTGTCTTCTCTATTCATTCTTTTCCCATTTAATGTCAGAATTCAGACCTATGCTGTACTGGCATTGATATTAATTATTGCTCAGTTACTCATATGGGGGAAAAAGAGTATTTTGTCCAAGTATCTAACCTGTTTCCATTCCATACATGTATTTGTATTCACATGGCACTTTTACAGTCTCTAAGTGAGATCAAGGCCTCATTTAATTAGCAGTGTGTATGCATATAAATACCAACAGATATATTAATGCATATACACATTTTTTAATATATGTATATGCAGACACATATTTTAATGATATGACATCTGTCCTTGAGTCTAAATGGTCAAGAGCAATAAAGGTGAAGAGAAAGAAAAAATTTTCCCTGAATGAAAATAGAGAAAGCTTAACTGAATTTTGGAAGTATAAATCATGCTGAGGAGATAGGATGGCAGTAGTATTCAGCAGGTCCCTGACCCATCATTGAGAGTGTTATTTTGTTTCAGCATGTTCTTCCACTGCTAAAATATTAAGACACTAAGGATATTTCTGTAACTTTTTCTTTTAAATTCTCATTATACTTCCTATAGAATTTTTGAGGGAGAGGGAATAGACAATCTAAAATATATATGACATTCTAATATCCAGCTGAAATAAAAAGAAAGTGGCAAAAAAAAAAAGACAATGAAGTCATAAAGCAGAAAATGAAAGTGGTAAGTGTCAAAAGCATACACAAGGGGGAAAACCTTAAAAACCAAAAAATGATGAAAGAAAACTTCTCCTACAGAATAATTAAATTTCAAGATTTTGAAGAAACAGGAGCCTACGAATGACCTTCTAAGCATCCCAGCCTGTCTCTCAGAATTTATACACAGAAAAGGAGGAACATAAGAGCTTATCTTTATCATGAACGCTCTTGGCTTGACACAAATTGGCCTCATACTATTGTGCACCACCACCATCTCCAGTCTTCAGTGTAATCACCTTCATTTACAGCAAAGAAAAGTGATCGAGAACAGCCTGCAACTTTTGGACAAAATGGGCGAAAAGTTTCCTCAACAATGTCTAAAAGAGAAAATGTCCTTCAGATTTCCTGAGCAGGTTCTAAAGCCCAGACAGAAAGAGACTGTCAAAGTGGTCATTGAAGAGATCTTCCAACACATCTTCTATATCTTTAGCAAAAATCTGACTCTAGCTGCTTGGGATGGGACAGCTTTAGAACAATTCCAAAATGGACTTTATCAGCAAATTGAGCAATTGGAGGCATGTGTAATCAAGAAGCAGATCCATTACTTTTGGAGTAAAGAAGTCAACAGGCTGAAACTGAAAAAGTATTTCCAAAAAATAGACTGTTTTCTTAAAGACAAAAAACACAACCTGTGCTCCTGGGAGATCAGCCGTGCAGAAATGAGAAGATGTCTTCAACTGATTGATAAAGTCATAAGGAAGCTTAACAACTAAGGTACAAAGATTTTGACCTGACATAACTTAGCTTTAAAAATATTTATATTTATTATTTGTTCTATGATCTATCTTGTGGCAGTGCTTCTAGTTCATTTTGGTTGTATTTAAGTAATTATGTTGCTGAAATTTATTTTTGCAAATGTAATGCATTATTCAATGTAAGTAAATTTTTCCCTTGGTAATCAAGGTGTCTACACTAGCTGTAAATTAATCTATATGACTTTTCAGTGAGGGTTACTCCATAGGAAGGGATTGTAATCTTATGACAAACAGTGTCATCCTATGGTGTTTTCTGCTGAGAAAATGTGTTGCTACTTTCCATCTCTATTTCACCTACATATAGAGAATCATATATCTGTGAATGGACTACACATCCCTCACCTTACAGGAATTGCTAGATTTGTACTGATTGACACTGCGTCAAAAATAAAGTAGTAAATTTTTTATTTAAGTGGTCCTGGTTAAGACTATTCATTATTCTTTCAAAGTTTGTATGTTCTTTTCCAAGAATGTTTTTTTTTTTTTACATTTGAGTCATTCTAACATTTGCTTTGTTTAAAGAGGTAAAGTAATTCTAGAAGGATTTGTCTACATAGGGTATTGTTTGCAGTAGCTATGGCTTCTGCAATAACTTCTCATTTGGACATTGTTACTTTTAATTGAAGTATCTTTGCCTCCTCTAACTATTTGGGGGGAAAGGCTTTTTTTCCTTCCTACTGTGTTTCCAATTCACTTTACCTTCTTTCACAAGCTTATTTGAAATAACTTCTCTACATAAAAGTACCCTAAAGCCACATCTGCCTGTGGCACATCCTACTTGCTCATGGACGTATTCATCCTGGCTACTGCAATCTCAAACATCACCATTCAGTGCTGTGTTTTATTGCTGCATGAAATTTTCCGCCTCTTTCCCTTTGCTCATAAATTGATCCACAGAAACATATAGCCCTTGGTATTCCAATGAATTTCGCCTCCAAACCACATAGCCTTGAGTAATAATTGCAATATAATCAAATGCTTTAAAAAAACTTGCAACAAACTGGGCAAAAATGCACTAATTTCTGTGAGGTCAAGCCTGGATTTTACCCTTGGGAAATTGTCCCTGGGTAATGGGTAAGTCCATTTCAATGGTTGTGTTTTCCCTAGTCACTTACTGTATGTTAGTAAGGGGGAAAACAGAGTTATATCCAAGCTCTGTTACCTAATGAATATTGGTAAAAATTTGGTAAAAAAACCCCAACAACTTAAAAAAAAAAAGCTATTTCCTGTGGCCAAGGCTGATGTACATTTGCCACAGGCTTCTGGGTCTAGCATAGAGAAGCAGAGGAGAAAGATCGTGGCTGTGGCTCCCAAGAGAGGGTGATGTTAGTCCCAGAGGGCTGAAATTGCTAGAGGTTGGTTTAAGCATCAGGTGAGGAACCACTTTAACGCTTTCCCTCATCTCCAGCCATTCAGAAGAGTATCATTCAAAGGGGTGATAATAAAAAGGTACGTCTAAACAAAAAATTGACTGTTAACAATAGCAATGGTACACCAGATCTCAGGTACCGTATCTATGACACAGGTCTCTTTTGCAGGGCGTACATACTCTACCACTCGTAGATGCAAGCTAAAGAAGTGACGAGAGACATGGGTATCAGGTCTGAAGCTGAAATACCAGAAATAAAACCAGCTAACAACTTCACCATGATCCAGAACAATAGAAAAGACCAAAGAAACAGAGCAAACTATCAGAGCCATTTTTCCGCCTGGTGACACCCTGCCACAAATGTTTCAGCAAAATGTATATTTGAGCTTTGTAACTAACAGCACTTGAAATGGCCCCACTGCGAGACTGTTTCAAATTTTATTTCCGCTGCTGCTTTGTTTTTTGCACTTCTTCAAGCCTGTACAATAAAAGGACATTCAGCCTACTTACCTTTCTGGTTCTGATATCTTAGGTGGCTTCTGCAATGCAGAAATGTTCTGATATCTTAGGTGGCTTCTGCAATGCAGTAAACTGTTACTGAAATGGCCTTATTTTTACTGAAACTTACTTTTACTGAAACTTATGCTTGGAAATAGCATGAAATATTTTCAGCTGTTCTCTCATTAAGGATCCCAGTTTTTATTGCCTCACTTGCCTGCAGTGGGAATATGTTAATTCATGGCCCACTAATTTTTCAGAAACTCTTATACCATTAAGCTTTTTTTTTAGTTCATAACTATCCTTAAAAATCTCATTGCCAAATAAAAATATGTTTTGACATATTTCAGTCAACAAGGTACTTCGCAGTGCAGGAAAAAAAACAGAATGGGCACTAGAGGGCAAAGTGAGATTATAGACAAGTGTAAGAATTGTAGGTGAATGTACATGTATTTTGGCAAGGCAGTGTTTCAGCTCTTTATGAGCATGCTGCTTATCAGTAAACTGCTATTGGGTTCGCAGAGGGAATGGAAAGAAAAACGAACTATACTTGAAAGAAAGATCTCAGAGATGACGGACAGCAGGTTATAATCCAGCATTTGATTTCAATTACTTTTTGGCCAACTGTGAGGTAATAAAAATTATTTGTACTGAGACAATGTCTAGAAGACCCATTTAAAGATGGGGACCCTGGAACAGACATAGTTGCTGAACAAATAAAAAGGAAAAAGAAAATAGGAAACCAATATATCTTTGTTTTATTCTTACTTTTTAAAGAAAGGTAAAGAGTCTTTAAGGTAAAGGAAGAAAACGGAAGAGTCAGAAGATCCTCTCTCTTCTCCTTGCCATTGTAACATTTTGGAGCAATCTGTATTTTATCACCATCGTGTTACCAGGTCAGCTGTATATTATGCCCCTGGCTAACTGAAACCCTCTGGTATTTCCTCCAGTGAGTATTTTTCTACAAGTTAAACAAATGTAGCAAAATATAGTTTTTAACATGTATTATTTTCAAATGGAAATGAATAAAATAGTGAATGTGAAATCTCAAATCCCAGTCAAAAATTTAACATAGATGAAACAAAACCCTTCCAAGATGGGACTGCTTGTAGGCCAAAAAGTTTCATGACTTTTCTCATCAGACTCATGCACCAGTGCTGTGCAGCACCGGTCCCAGTCACAGTTGTGGCTGTTCTCACGGCTAGTCTCACAGCACCTTGTTTACATGTGCTGTGCTGCACTTTTTGGGAAACTGCACTAAAAGTGATAGGGTTTCATCTACGCAGAGTCTGTTTTCTGGAGTGGATTTATGGGATTGGGCTCAAATGCCTTGTATCCCACATGAAACTTCAGAATAGCTACAGCAGAACTGAAGAATGCTTATTCCAGACTTTACTCTGGAAAAAATTATTCACAAGTCACAGTCAACTACAACTGTCCAAAACAATTCTTCCATGGGTTTGCCCTGTTCTGTCAGCTCTGGCTTTACTTCATTTTTAAATTGGAGGGGGGAAAAAAAAGCAAACCCAAAACAGAGAAAAAACCCAAAGCAAAACAGGACAAAAGCCTGTGGGCTAATCATCCAGGATTAGCCCTTGTTGCTAGGACGGACAGCTGTGAACTGCTTCAGAGCAGCCATAGGGAAGTTGCAGCGGTGGCTGTGGTGGAGCAGGCAGACTGACATCAGGGTTGAGGGGTGTGGGCTGGAGAGGGGATCAGGAACTGCTCATGGGGAGCCAGCACCCACGGACTGCTGCATCCTGCCAGTCCTCACCCCTTCCAACCCAGCCTGCCCCTTGTCAGGGGTAGCCCTAAACTGTTTTCCCCCTCCCAGTTGTGGAGGACCGCTGGGTCCTTCCAGGGAGCGACCAGAGGGGAGACCAAGAAATGAGGGTGATAAAGATACAGAATAAATCTTAAAAGAAAGTGTCAGTCCTCAGTTTTAACTGGTGGAATGAATTTACTTTGCTTTAGAAATTTAATGCAAAGCAAAAAAAGGTGAACAAAACAAGTAAAATTGCATCTGATACTTTCCAGTAAGATGACTGTGCTTTTTAAAATCCAAAAATCTTCCTACTAATCCTCATACAGGCAAGGATGAGTCATTTTTATCAGTGTTTCTCACACTTCTACTGACATCAAGAAATCTTGATAAGGTGCAAGGGCTTTTTCAGTGCTGAGGGTTCCTAGAGGACCAACCCCTGACCGGGAAAGCGAGGACAATCTTTCTTCTCAGCCTGCAGACATGACAGTGCCACAGCCGATTCTGCAAACTGGAGGGCAGCTGCAGTGCTGCTGTGGGGCCTCTCCACTGCAGCAACACACCACCAAGCCCGTCTTGCTTCCTAACACAGTTTAGGGTCTTCATTAGTTGTGTCCTGAATTAATTCCTTTTCTCTCTGTACAACATTAAAATTGAAATCCCCAGCTCACGTGAACTGGCAACCCTCTGTTTCAAGTTCGGGGGGCCTGAGGATGAAGCAATGGTAAGTAAGTGATGAGTAGATGAGCACAGAGAAATTAATGTCCTGCCTCAGTTCTCTCCACAAGAGGCTGCAAGGTTGATTCATTTTCCAAGTCCAATATTCTTGAGCCCAAGTGCTTGCAATTAGGATCCTAAACCCACGTTACTTTCAGCAATGAAGAATTCAATCTTCTAAGCAAATAATATAATCTGCTTTTGAAAGTGTGGAAGTAAACACAGTTAACACTCCCCTCTACAAAATAACTGTTAAAATATGGTAACGCAAAGTCAAAATCCACATTAAGGAGACTAAATACTGAGATTTCAAATAGCGTATCTGTCCCCTGCACGCCAGTTACCACCACGTCTACTCACTGTAACTCTTATTGTTGGCTGTGTTCCTCACGTTTCTTATCTTGGTAGGCCAGAACCTACACAACTTCCTCTGGACTTAGCTGGAGTACTGTGTGTTACAGTTCATTTTCCCAGAAGGAAATATCTTGACAGACATATTTATATAAAACAGAAAGCTTTTCTTCTACCAAAAAAAAAAAAAAAAGCCTGTTTGACTTCAGATATTTTTAAAAACGTTGCTTTCTCTTTAAGCAATTAATGTACTTCAAGTCTCTTTGGCTTCAAGGTGGAGTCAGTTCTGGTCTCTACTTTTTGGGAAAAGCTCACATTGGCTGTAACAGATCTTTTCTTGTGATTATAATTTTTTAATAGTTAAAAATAAGCTCCTGCTGCTTGTAGTAGAACTCATGCTGTTGTCCTTGGGACAAGCGTTAAATCCTGTCACAGCTACTCACATGTATGTAAAAAGGATTTGTGCTGAATGTGATTACTGGTCACTAGAAGTATTTCAAGATACTAACCCCTCATTTTCTCTCTTTCTTCTTTTTTTTTTTGTTTCTTTAAAGAAAAATAGGGCACATCTTCTCCTTCCCAGTTCCCCATAGCAGGGTAACAGTCACTATTTGTGCAAACCATTAAACTCCTAGAAAATGTCAGAAGCTATTATCACAACTTCCATTATGAGTGACTTGGTAATGGCTAACACTTACAAAAAGGGAAATCTCCCAGCCCATCAAGCAGTAATTCCTCCTTATTATTGTAGTGGCATATTTGACGGGCCTGTGGGTCTCATCCAGCAATGAAACTGAGTGCAGTGAACTGGGAGGCACAGAGACAGTAGAAGCATGACTCATTTCAGAACTGGGTATGTCTTTGATATTTAGTCAATCCTTTCACTGCCTCCCTAGCAAAACCAGTGAATTTCCCACTCTGCTGAAAAGAGGTTCATTGGGAATGAGAAGGAAGGACAGGAACCTCTACTAAAGGATAAAGGATATTTTTTGAAACATGTAAAATGAGTGATACTATTTACAACACTCCCTGTAAGAAAATTAAATTGTAAAAAATTGTTACCCTAAAAAATTAGATTATATTGTCCCTGAATATGCAGATTCAGATTCTTTAAGAACAGTAGAACCAGGTTATAATAATTAGCCTAAAAAGAAGTCATCCTTTGCATCATAAAAATAAGTTGCTTCCATGTAGAAATAGTTTTATAAAAAACAGGATTAACGTATATTACAGAAACACAATGGTTTGCATTTTTATCCTATGCTGAGAGCACAGTCAGTAGTTTTCTAATGATTACCTCTGCCTGTGGATTGGGGTAATATCTTGTAGTCTGGGACATCAATGCTTGAAAATAAAGAATCCCAAAACTTAACATGTTCCTACAGAGTTGTAGGGCTGGTTGCGAGTACAAAGGTCAATCTAGAGGCCAGATGACCTGCTCCCTCAAAGAGTCCCAGGAAGTGACGAGTAAGGAGGGTAAGGCTGTCACATCTCCTCCAAGTGACATTTTGGGAGGTCTGGATAGGAGCTGCCAGGAGGCTCTTGTCTGGCTTCCCTCATCCTTCCTCTTGTTCTGCTCCAGCCGCAGGGCAGTGGCAAGGAAATGCCACCAGTATGCTTTTTCTGAAATACCCCTGCCTGCATTGGAGCTGAACTGTCCTGAAAGATGGTAAATGCAAAAGATCACTCATAGATGGCCAAAGCCAAACAGACTGGCTGGGATTTTTTTTCCTCCTAAAGCATTTCCGAACTTCATCCATTTTTCACCTGATGAAACTGTAAACCTAAAACTCCTGCCAGCTCTGTATCTGTTTGGTGGACCCTTGTGGCACAACGCTTGCTCACCCAGTCCACCTTTTCTCATCCTAAAGCAGCCAGGAACTTTATCTGGTGTGACCTATTCTGTTAGATGACGCCAGCAAGTCAGCTCCAGTGTGGCAGGGCCTGTTTGCAAGCCAGGGTCTCTGCTGAATTTACAAAACCGCCAGGGTGTGAGAGGCACGAAGCTGGCATGGCTGCTGCTTCCTCTTTTGCCCAGTTTGAGAGTATAGGCAAAAACATTGACGCTTTTCCCCGTTACTTGCTTGCAGTGTGGAAATGACTTTGCTTCCTCTGCTGCCTCTGCAGAGCCTTCCTTTTCTCACTGGCAGTCTTGGTCACAAGACTGTAGACCAACCAGCACTGTGCAAATACTCTGCCTGCTAGTGAGAAATAAGAGTGTCCAGTACTGCACCTCATCAGCCCCGCAGCCGCCAGGCAGCCCAGGATTTACTCATTTACTTTAACTGAAGTCATAGTACTGGAGTGTGTGCTTCCAATTAAGCACGTGTTTAAGAGCTGTGATTTACCAGTTCTTAAACTAGTGTAATCCACTGGCCAAAACATAGGCTTGAATTTGGGTAGCCAACAAATCTAATCATGGAGGAAAGGAGACATAAATTTAACAGTTAGGAACACTGAAAATTAATTTTAAGACACATGGTTTCTTTTCTTAAAACACACCTGCATATTGCTTTTGTAGCAAGGGTCTAGAAACAAAAGCTATGCATAAAAGGAGCAGATGTTTCATCCTGGTGATGTTTCCTATTTGAACAGAATGAGATTCTTTCCATATCACATGAAATATCTCAGTTAATATGCTGTTAACTTGATGCATAAAGCATCCCCTTGCAATGGTTCTTGACACAAGCACTGTGCCCAGACAGAACATGTTTTTCCCACCTCATGATGCAGGGAAACCAAACACGGTTACAATCTGTTTAGATTTTGAGAAATCCAGGAGACTCGGGCCTAACACGTGCTGAACAGTCATGAAGTTTGTTTTAAGAGATGCCAGCAGTTATATACAAGAAATTTTTTGATGCTGGTTAAGTAGTTTCTAGACAAAACTTTGTCTACAAGAGAAGTAGCTGGAGTGGAGAAGAAAGTTTATTTTCCAAAAATAAAAGCTAGATTTTTTTCCAGGACTTATTCTAGTCTTCCCATATCCAGCTAACATGTGTTCCAATAGTGTCATTTAACATTTGCTTTCATCTGAATGTCTTTGCAGCTTACAAAATTGTTAAATGTTTTAAGCATAAAAGCTTTTCTCCATACCCTGTGTGCCTGGAAATGTTCCCACTTCCGTCTAGTCTAATAAAAGCTGTTACCTCTTGTTACGGATCTTCCTTTCTCATACCCTTAGGCCATCACACTACAAAAACAACACTGCAAATCACACAGCTAAAGAGACCTTACATGCGTTTTGAACTGCAAGTTGTATACAGAAAAGAACTCGTATTTCAGAGAAGGATTTTTCTTGTGAAAAACAGATTCTAAGGGCTGGCACCAGGTCTGATCGGCCAGGTCTACTACAACCCACTGGCTGTAGTAGATGTATTCTACACCTCCCAAAGAAGAATTTGAATATCCATATAATAGGGGATTTATGAGCCCTGTACCTTGGCTCCACTGCTGCAGTGCATTGCCACTCAGATGGGTGTATTTGTAATAGCATTATAGTTCAGGTCGGAAGTACACCTTTGAAGCATATTTTCTAGTCATTGCCCTTTGCAGTGCCTTGCTCCTCATCACAGGGCAGGCTTGGAGTGCACCAACATCATTCCTTTCAGAGGACAGCATCACTCCTTTCACATGCCATCACACCAGAGGATTTTTTTTTTCCAGCAAGCAATGGGCAACCAGACCACAGGGCCAAGTTGCTGTCAAAGGAAAGCCCTCAAAATGCTCCAGTGGTGGGCACCACCCCCTCAGCACCAGTTGTTTTGCTCTAAAGCCCTGCCTGGGGTAGGGTAGCACTGGCTAGTGCCAAGACCACCCCAGCTGCCCCTCTCCCTCCTGCCAGGCTGTGCCATGGGGGTGGCCAGCACCACGGAAGGGAACTGGTATCCAGCTCGCAAGCTCTTGCAGGTGCCCTTGTGTTGCTCCTTGTGTTGCTGTTTAGCCCAGCAAGCAGCTAAACACCATGCAGCCGTTCACTCACACCCCACCCCCCAGCAGTGGGATGGGGGAGAGAATCGGGGGGGGGGGGAAGAAAAATTCCTAGGTTGAGATAAAGAAAGTTTAATAGGACAGGAAAGGAAGGGAAAATACTACTACTACTACTACTGCTACTGATAAAAGAATATACAAAATAAGTGATAGTGATACACGATGCAATCACTTACCACCCGCTGACTGATGCCCAGCCAGTTCCTGAGCAACAGTCACCGCCCCCCAGCCAACTCCTCCCAGTTTATGTACTGAGCATGACATCATATGGTATAGAATATCCCTCTAGCCAGTTTGGGTCAGCTGTCCTGGCTGTGCCCCCT
>NW_008794774.1:7490199-7511386 GCF_000699145.1 Aptenodytes forsteri | reverse complement strand
GTGTGTTATCAACATTATTCTCATCCTGAATCCAAAACACAGCACTGTACCAGCTACTAGGAAGGGAATTAACTCTGTCCCAGCCGAAACCAGGGCACCTTGTCATCTGGGAGCTTTAACTTGGCAGCTGCTCACAAGAGGGATTTTGCACATTGCAAAGCTAGGTGAGCTTTTGTTGCTTTTAAGTATTTGCGTGGTGTTTGAAAAGAGCTGTTCTTCCTACTGCTGGATCTTGTTACAGTTGTGAGCTCAACTCCTGGCAGCATTAGTCATACCAGTTGTCCTCCCAGAGGCACCTGTGGGAGCTGTTTTGCAAGAGCTATGGGCTGAGCCTTTCAATAGCCGTTTGTTTAACTGTTTAACCCTTTATTTAACACTGATTTATTATTTCCTCCTGAGATAGAAATACATTCTTTAGCCTAGAAAAAGATGATGATTCTTGAGCAGTAAAAGTGAGCTGCCACACCAGCAGGAAAGCCAGGCATAACTGTATGACCCTTCTGCTAAGGTCCCAGATGGGAGACATGACCAGGAAAAACGCGGTGTCCCACTGTGTTTGCCTGGAAATCACCTACTTGCCAGGGAGGCATTTCTCACCTCTCCAGGACACCACAGGGAGTGGAGACAGTCTTGCCAGGAGTTCAGTGCCACTCACAGTAGGGATGAGACCCGGTAAGGCACATTTTATTCCCCAGACTTCATGTACTTACATATGACATCCTATGTTGACATCCTATGCTCATTATGTCCTTGATGACTTCTTCAGTCATAACATCAAATTTCAAATCTCTCTGGATAGGATGTGCTTTCAAAGTGAGTGCCAGTGGGAAAACTTACTTATTGGCAGAAGGGAGTTTATAAACATGTTATGACATTCTTCTTCATCTGATTTATGCTGAGATATCCCGGACACTTAAGGGCAGAAGTAAACTAGGATGCACACATACATTTCCTCTGCCAGTAGTGCCCATATTTCACAGGGGCATGAATAAACAGACATTCCTAGGTAAGGAGTGGAAAATTCTTTCCTCTATCTGAAGTGATTTAAAGTGTTCCTTTTATGCTATGCTCCCAGCTTTCCTCATCATTTGATAGTGTTAGCATTGTTGTAGTGCTGATGATTTAAACAGAAGAGAAAAACAAATTTTTAATTTTGCATTTCTTCTCTCCAACAATCCTTAAAAATATTGCTCTGGGTTAAAAGACAAAGTTAGTGGGATTTACAGACTAGCTTACTGGTACAACAGCAAGAAACTGATTTAGGTTAGGTTAGGTTAGGCTAGGCTAGGCTAGGCTGGGTGAGGAGCAAGGCAAATGGAGTGGAGATATTTGGGGTTAGAAACTCCTTTCTCAGGAAGTACAATGTTGTTGCTGCTTAGTGCTACATACGGTGATGTCATGGGGTGGGGGAAAAGGAAAGAGGAGGGGTGATCTCCTAACAAACAGCTGTTGCAGCTGTAGAGAGAAAAAAGGAGGACGATCAGGAGCAGCAGCAGCAATCCAACCCCTGCAACAGGTAATATCTCTTGAGCGCAAGTGACCTAGACTGCTCCAATGCAAAAAGGAAGGGGAAAAAAAAGTGGGGTGGGATGTGCCTGTGAGAGAAAAGTACGTCTTTTGTACTGGTTCTCAGCAGCTTTCTTCTTCCTGAGCTATAGTGCTTGCAGCTTGTCACAGGGGTGGGAGGGGGAAGGGGTAGAAGTTCAGACCAATATGACTTAAAAGGAAACCGTGTCGGCAGAGGGGCTTTTCTAGCAGACCTTTCCTGCAGAAAAAAAAAAAAAGGAACATTGCTGTCTGGTTTTAGCGTGGGGGTTGCTTCCTCATGTGGGGCCAGCCAATATGGGCACGGGAAGGCAGCAGAGTGCAATAGCTCTGAAGGCAAGGAAGTGCTCAGTTCATGCAGGCCTGGGTTGGGACCCCCCTGAGAGGGACCTAGTGTGGCCTTCATCCTGGCACCTTGCAAGGGACACCCAGCTGTGCCAAGGGCTGCCCCGAGCTGGGTGCCGCTGCTGTGCTGTCACCTTAGCTCAATGGGCACATGGTCCTGACCACCCTTCAGACACTGAGGGCATCTACCTCCGTACTTAGCTCAGATGATAGCTACCACAGACGCACACTGAAGATCATGCTAAAAATAATAAAATGCAGCAATTAGACTTATGTGATTTTTCTGCCTGTGGAAATATGCCAGGCTTTGCAAGCTAAAACTATATCACTGGTAAAATCTCTGCTGGTGAATGAAAGGGAAAAGAGGATGTTTGGGACCATGCTGCTGTGTGTGCTAGTTCTGAGTGGTCTTATGTTACATCTAGTTTCCTAGGTTTTGAGCCCAGAGAGAAAACAGATAAAGTTTTCCACTAAGCAAGGTTGATCCTAAATATGATAAATGCATCCCTAGCATTTCAATGTATTTGGTATAAAATCAGCCACAGTAAGTAACGTGGAACTGACAACTAAACAGACAGCAAGTCCATCCTTCTGGGCCTCTCTACTGCAAGACCCATGTCTGTTTCTTTCTCCTGTCACCAATGCAGGCAGAGTACTGAAATGTGCAGTGCTCCCCCAAATGAAAGCAACTTGGAAGCATTAAAGCACATTACACTACAAGGAATAAACGCAGCAGCAAGTCCATTTTACAAACCAGGCAACAGGGAGGCTAAGTGAGGTTTGTGAGTCAGCAGGCAAGTCTGGGGCAGGGGCAGGAACTGAACAGCTACCTGGTGGATTGCTAGTCTGTTTTGTCTGCAAGGGTGCTGGCAGAAGCAGGCTCTGTGAAGTAAATGTGGAATGATGCCTGCTGTGAACCGAGGGGAGCACAAAACCTAATTAAAGCCTGTCTCTTCTGCCAGTGACCTTTCAAAGAGAAGCAGATGGCTAAATTTTGTGTTGTGACACAGAACTGTTAGGACAGTGAAACAGGTTATCCTCAGTCTGCTTCTGGTTCTCCAGGTAAAGAGATCAGAGTGATCTCTTTGGGTGAGAAAGACCTTAGAGAACAGTTACATTTCCATTTCCTTTGATTACACTGAAATCACCTTTTATTGTCTGCAGACTTCTTCACTTCTGTCAAAGGCTTCTGTTTGGTCTTAGGTACCTTTTGTCTGGGGATTAACATAGTAGGATGAAACCCCATTTTAAGATCAGGGCTCTTCCTTCACACAGTGGAGAGCATCACCAAATGTGAGAGCTGTGTTGCTCGCAGCTCTGGGGCCGGGATCAGTCCTGCAGGTAACACCGGCACGCTGCCCGCCAGCACATCTCTACACTTCATTGGGAATATGGGGGCCTCCATAAATGCCACCAGTGTGTATACATTTCAGTAGTCGCCAGTACATTCTAAAGATGATGAGTTCTAACATGCAACAGCTGCCATAACGCCAAAACACTAGTGTGAAGCTGCGTTTGCAGATATCCTCTTGGTTACATCTTGTTTAGCCAAGATTAAGCAGCTTAACAATTGTAAAGACAACAATTTTCTAGCCAGCCAATGGAGGAAGAGTTCAGAAAATAAGCTCAAATCACTTGGGCCCAAATCACTGAAAGACAAATTCTGAGGATGAGAGACAGATGTAGAAAACTAAACTTCAGAAGAGGAGAGAAACCATATGCTCAGCTTACATCCCGTGCAAAGCCCACAAGGCAATATCAGACGAAAGAGACTGGCGGAGGTGCTGACTGGAAAGCCTCAAAATTTTTGTAACTGTTCCTGTAACTTTCATACCCATTACAGTAATTCCTATCCATCCAGTAATAAGGCTGTTTCTTGAATCAGAACAATGTTCTTATTTTTTTGCCTTTTTGTAATGTACAGTGTCCCATCCTTTGTTCTTACCACAAGAGAGAACAAAATGTCATTCAGTAATAAAGCAGATGGGATTTTGGGTCAATCTTTATAGAGCTCACTGGACTTTAGTCCAATTCAGTTGTATCATACTTTTCCCAAAAGGAGTGTTTATGGAACACATTCCTTCTTCTGGGTCCTCATGTGTCCTATTTTCATAGTATCAAAGGGCACTGAAGGTAAATTATGCCAACAGGTCTTTCTGTGCTTACAGAAGTGATGATATAAACAGCAGCCATCCTGCGTAACAGGAAGAGAGGAAGAAAGGCATTTTCTATGACCTCTCTAGGATATACTCAGATTAAAAATTTCGAAGATCAGTTTATCTAGATCAATTTACAGGAGTGTGTACTGTTATTTATGGTCTTGGTCCAATGCTGGGAGTGAAGTATATGCACTTATCATATTTAGATATTTCTAACCACAGAAATTCATTGTTTGTTAATGTACAGATACAAGTGAAATAAAGTTCGACGGCAGAGACATACCACATGAACACACTGGATCAAGGGGCAACTTAAAGAGATCTTACTACTTACTGGGGCAGGAAATTAATTGGTCAAACACAGGAGATAAATTCTAGTATAAAATTAACAAATTCATTTCCCAAAAAAGTAGACAGTCCTTTTCATAGCGGAAGGACAAGCAAGCCTCTCTCCCCAGAATAAGTCAGAAGATAATACATTTATGGGAAAGGGAAATTATCTCCAGAGCCTATGAAGTTTTGCAGAAAGATTACCTATGAAAATCAGGTTAGAATGGCTACAAAAGTTAGTCTGCTCCAACAGGAGAAGATTCACTTTATTAAATGCAACTTGAAACACAGGCTGTGCAGAAAGACAAAGACCCTAATTTAATGTTTATCTGGAACACCTGTAGAGCAAGTAGGTTAATAAAGGGAAAGACAGATATCCTTCAGACTGCATCAAATAAAAGCAGATTGAAATGTGGCTTTCTTTTCCATTTCTTCACCTACATTTTTATAAATACTTGCAACTATGCTGTCTGCTGGAGACACTGCGAATCATTTGCATTGTACTTCAAGCTGTCTTGAGAGCATGCTAGAGGCATGTCTTCTGGGAAGAACTGGATAAGCATCAACCAGATGCAGAAATCCTGAGGCTGGTGTCTGCGGGAGTCTAAGGCCCTCAGCAGGGCTGCGGTGGGTGCGACCCCAGCCATCCCTCGAGCCTGGTGACACCGTCAAGGCAGAGCCAAGCCAAGGGGCTCAGGCTTGAATCCAGCACTCAATGGAGTGTCTTTGTTTACTTGCCTTTTGCTCTGGAGGCACAAATTTCACTGTATGGCCACAGATCACCCTAATCACTGGTGGAAACTCAGAAAATTTTTCTGGGCATATCCTAGGTATACGAACAAAGGGAGCCTTTGATCCATTAGGGAGAATACTGTTCTGTGACCACTGACAGACAGACAGGTTTCACATCTGTTTACATTTCAGCTGTTTTCCTTTGATTTCCTAACGTGTCCAAAGAGGGTGCAATTTCTACAGGTCATAAAGCTCAAATGTTGTAGTAATCATACCGTTTGCTTTACCATTTTCACCTCCACAGCTTTACCATGAACACCTACCTCTTTGTGTATGACTTAATGCAATTCTGTGGACATTCCTGGATATTTACAAACATGATCATCAGGTTCATGTCATTTGGAAAAGGTAGGATTCCTTCTGTATTTTTCTTAAACATTTTAAAAGGCAGTGACACACAGAAGCTTCAAATTAGAGATAAAGTTAGGATTCTGAATAGGTGTATGTCCAATAGCAGGGGCTGTAATTTGAATTAGAAAAACATTGTTTCTTCCATTAAAAAGGATGAACAAATTACTGGTACCTATGTTCTGCCTGTATCACATCAGGAATGAAGCTCTTGTTTTGCTAATGAGCTTTAATATTCAGCAGCATGCTAGTAACATTTGACTTAGACATAGACCTAAGTGTGACTAGGCCCAGTCATTATGGTGAATATTAATCTTATTGAAGCCACTAGGAGGGAATATCTTTGTGGTTATTGCACATGACTCTCTATCTCCAAAAACATTACAACATATCTCTCTTTCCGTTGCCTGGGGCTAAGGCACAAAAATAGAAAACTAGTGACTGGAAATTTAGAATTATTTATAATGGTGGACAGTTGTAGGCACATAAAATACCTACTTTGTGGCCTACTTGTTTTAGGAAGTGCCATGGGTACAGATACAGGCAGGAACTCAACATCTCCTCATGTTTAGACATTCCTCATACATTTCCTCAACATTTCCTCATATTTAGAAATATCCTAAAGCAGTATCTCTAAACCAACACGTCCTGCACAGCGTTTGCCAGCGCATCAAGTATAGGGGATCCCATTCTTTTCTCAGCTTCCTGCCTCTGTGTCAGAGCCACACACACAGAGTGGACTGCCACTTCCCCTCCCCAAAGCTTTGCTTCTGCTACCCAAAAGTTTGGTACTGTGTGAACTTTATTTCTTGTCATCTCCAGTGGTGATAGGGCAAGAGCAAACCCAGTAGTTGGTCCAGACTTCTACTATATAACCACCCTCTAATTTTCCTCTTCACTTTGTCTGTAGATTCGTTGGCTGACACATTTTACTCCATAGGACTTGTAATGCGCCTTTGCCAGTTGTTATCTGTATTGGAGATCTTGCACATCCTCATTGGCATTGATAAAAGCCGTCTCTTCCCCAGGTTTTTGCAGGTGAGTCTATTTCTCAAGACCCTCTTTCCACCACCTACACACTTCAGCCATGGCTGCCCGTGGGGACAAGCCCAGGCTGAACTACCCTGAATGGTCCACCTGCACCCTTCCTCAGCTGCTAATGGTTTGCTAACTGCAGGAATTAAGCCCTCAGAACTGGGTTGGGAAAGAGCTGCTCTCTCAACTTTTTTCTTTTTGAGTGAAACTGAATAGTGAGTGCCCCATGCCCAGCCCACAACAGCAGGGACCTGGAAGATGTCCAGAGGAGTGGCCACGGGCAGAAATGGGGCAGCCCCCATTTCTAGGGCACCTTAGGTGGCTGAGGATACTACCTCCCCAGCCAACTTATTTACAGCCAGAAAACAACATTTCAGAGCCTGTTTCAGTAGCGAATTCTTTTCCATACCATTTCCTCACTGACAAGTACATACTTATTTTGTAGACACGCACAAGACAAGATTTTGTAGCAAAGGGATGGCAGTGAGAAAACCACCAGCACATCAAGCCTCCTGAAACAGGGTTTGCTGGTGGTCATGGAGTGTGGAAGGAAAAGAATTAAGAAAAAGAAATTAAGGGACTGAAGAAGAATTAATGCTGGGAGGGGAAAGGAGAATTGTCATATTCTTGCTGTAAGGGTCTCTGCCCTCTCAAACCCAGACATGGACAAGTTGTAGCAACATCCAGAGGTTCTGACGCTGTTAAGAGGTCTACAGGGCATACGTTCAGCTGTAGGCAGAAAATCAGCCAAAAGATCACACGCTGTAGCAGAAAACAAGATGATTCTCTGACATTTTCCTTACCAGACTCTTGTTTTCTGTTGGGAGTTAATCTCAGGTTTTGGTATTTTTCTTAATGCTTTGCAAAAAGTAAAAATGTTGAGTTTACCTTCAAACCTTTCCAATCCTTAGTATTTGAATAACGGTGAAACTGGTATTGGTCTCAGCAGTCAGAAGGTAGAAGACTAAGAGTAGTTAGTTATGTTTTTAGTTTTCTGGATAGCCCATTTTTGTCAAATGACATATTGCATGGGTGAAGATGTTCCTCTTTTTAAATCTCCATTAGAAATTGATTGACTAATACAGATCTCTGTTCTTTATGCTGCTCACTAAGTATGGTAGCAAATTCGTCAAAATGGAAACAACTGTTTTTCCCTGCCTAAATCTACATGCTTTTACACTAATCTAGGAGGGGAAAAAAAAAAGTATCCTGTCTAACGTGTCCTGTAACAAATCTCACGTCATCTCTTGGAGAGAAGAGCAGCCTGCTAATGCTAGTAGTCATTAAAGCAAGGCTTGTCCTGGCAGAGTTTACACATTCCCCAGCCCTGACATAGTCCATTCCTTTCCTACCCAGCCCTACAGAAGCAGAGATCAGGGAAGCCTGCACAAACACTGCTCTGTGTTGCCACAAAAAGACACTGGATATGAAATGGATATTCTGAGCAAGAAAACTGTGACCTTTCTTGGGCAGTGCAATTGCTGCAGTGCTCTCCAGGGCAGCATGGAGAAGTTGGGTCAGAAGGTGGGTCAGGGAACGATACGGCCCTATGACTCCAAACATTTGCCTCACAACAAAGATAGCTTTGGATCCTTACTTGGTTCTTTCCTCAAGTGTTCTCTCACCACAAACATAACTCTCTTGCCTTGATGTTAGCACTAGTCTCATGCTGTCCAGCCTCTTTTGTGTAGACTCTGCTTTCACCTGGGATGCCCTGCTTCTGCTGTGACAGTGCAGGTTAAGCAGTTGTGTGCCAACAGTACTCCCATGTGCCTTGCCACACTTTCCTCCCTGCCTCTTAGGAAAAAAAAAAACAAACCAACCCACATTTTCCACAATGAACTGGGGAAGGATGGTTAGAGATGCTTACCTTACTGCAGCCTACTGGACTCCTGCACTGGTACTAGTGACTACTGGTAACGCTGCAAGAATTTGATAGTGGCTGCCGTGTTCTGCGTTCCCCCTACCTGTTCTGACTCTAAGCTTAAAACATATCCCTAGATGCGTCCCTCAGGCCACGCACACACATACATATCCACAGTGAAGTTCATCTCAGGTGATCTCCACGATGAAAGAACAGGTGGCTATGGCAATGTCAGGGAAGCACATGCATGGAGGTAATGCCACCTTGAATAAAACAAGCTGTGAAAGCACCCCTGTGGTGGTTGGTTGTTTTGTAGGCATTACAGCAGAGACAAGATTTAAGCAGAGTTTGAACGAAGGATTTCTGCCTAATATCCCATTTATTGTGGTTTAGTAGCATTTACAAGGAACACTTTGAGATACACGTTACAGATAGTGGAAAAGCAAACTCAGAGGTGTTTTCTGGAAAACCCCCTCATTGAGGGACAAAGTCTTAGCCACCAGGCACCTGAGAAGGGTTAGGTAGGCCGAGGCCAAGTCACACCATGAAAGAAAGATGAGTCTTGTGATATGGACGCTCTGGAGGAAGGGAAGACAAGGGAGGGTCACAAAGTTGGTGCAAAGGGATGTCTCTCAGGGCATTTGCAGCTTGACTGATTGAGAGGAGGACAGGAGAACGTGTCAACATGTCATTGCAGTTGCCAAAACAGAGGATAATTAAATTCAGTAGTTTGGCCAGGGAGTAAAGGCTGATAGGGCTGCTACTTTAGCAAGGGAGAGAGTAGGAAAGATATAAGAAAAGACTGGTGTTTTTGTGAACAAAACACCAGTTCTTCATCCTGTGCAAACAGGATTGTATTTACCAGACCAAAACCAATGTACTATGGCTTTGTAATAAAAACATTAATTTTTAACTTAATCTAAATATTTAGTAGCACTTTTCTTCTTTTTTAAACATTCACTAAATCAAAGAGCTATATAAGGGTTTCAGGTACCAAGTACAATACTGCACAGTCACTGTTATTAAAAAATGGAAGTGAATGTGCTGCCTGCTCCTGCCTTAACCTCAGCTAGTCTAATTAGCTGTTTCACTTACTTGCTTCAAATGCCCAGGCTGCCTTGCGGAGATCTATGCCATTCTACAGAACTTGTTGTGTCCTGTGAGAGACTAGTGCTGGGAGAGGAAGGAAATTCCAGTTTGATTTTAACACAAAGAACAAGAAGGAATGAAAAATGAAACCATTGCATTTATGCTTTTTGAAGTGTCAGCACATACTTCCTTTTTATGAACATGAAAATATAGGACTTCTAGTTTTGCTTTTTTTTTTTTAAGCAAGAGAATAGCAACAGAGAATGCCATATTTCCATTCATGCAAGGACAGATGATCCACAGAAGAAATGAGACATGGTTCAGCAGCAGGACATGCTTTTTTTATATATGTGTATATATGTATGTGTACACACACATATACATATGTATGTGTGTATATTTATATATGTACATGATTCCATGTATATAAGTATACAGATGTGGGTGTATAGGGGCACAATATCAACAGACATTTACTGGAATATCGTCTTCTTCAAGTAGCACCCTGCCTTGTCACTTGCTGAAAAGGTCCTCAGCCTCTGACTAACCCCTGCATCTACCTTCGATTTGTGTGGGTTACCTAAAGATATGAGTGCTATGAAAGAAAAGAGCACAATGTCTTGAAGGGGAATAAAGGCAAGCAGGCAGGCAACCTCCTGATTTACACAGAAAAGAGGTAGGATGCCACTGTCTATCCTCATGAGGAAATCACAATTGCCCTGATCAGCCAAGGCCTACGTCCTGCCCCGCAGATGTGCTCCAGAGCAAGGCCACAGGCAGTTTTCAGTTTCGGCCTCTGATGGCTGCTTTGTGCATCCCATTGTTTGCTGGCTGAGACTGCAGTCTAACAGGAACAGAAGACCTACAGGGGACCTGCTTTGTGCCAGGTCCAGTTCTCTTGCAGGAGCTTAACCTACTTTACACAGTCCGATTACTGACTTCCATCATCTGCAACTAGTGAGGCTGAGTGCCTCCACTGCTCCCCTTCCCAAACATGAATCCTCTGATGGAGGAAATCTGCTGATTTATCACCTCAGCTAGGTGATACTCGCTGCCTCTTGTGCATCTGCTTGTGCCCTGGGGAGAGAAAGAAATCCACAGCCTCTTCCACTCCCAGACCATGAGGCTGAATTGTGGGTCGCTGTAGCCACTCTGTCTCATTGGCCCGTGCTTTTGAAACTGGGGATGGCAACTACCTGTCTACTGCTTATCCTTTTATCTCACTGCAATGGGATCAGCTCCTGATCACTCGACCAATGCTGTTTTCTAGCGCTTTTCCACCCAGCCACCGCTTGAAGAGCAAGTGACCATTTGGAAAATCTGCCAGCTCTTGCATCTAAAAACATGTCCACCTTTTCATTATCATGATAAAGCTTTGGTCTCTAGGTGAGAGAAATCCCTGTGGCAATTCCCTGAAATAGCTCTCATATTAACAATATTGCAGAACTTTCTCTCTCCACATCCCAGTCTGATTTTAGGGGTGGTAACAAAACGCCCACACCACCAACGTTGCACTCCTTTACTACCCTTCAGCAAAATGATTTTAACTCAGGTTCTATTTTATTCATTCTCTCCAACACACAATCCCGTTCAATGCTCACACTGCTTTTACCTTTGTTTTGATTTCCCTCTTGTGATGGTTGTCCCACCATGCTTCTCCTATCTCTGTTGTATCTGGTTTCAGATCCTGCATCAATACTTCCCATTCCCCCCATTTTCTTGCCAGGTTCCTCAGCATCAGCGTACAAACACAGGACTTAGTTACTTCTCACTCTCTGTTTCCTGGCCAGGCTATAGAGAAGTCTGTCAACATCTGACCTTCTTAGAAATCAATTCCTCAGTTAGGGACCAATGGGATCAGCGGCACAAGATGACAGTCAGGGCAGGGTGAGAGGCAGCAAAACCATTTTTATCTTTGTGGCCCCTCAGTGCTTTTCAAGATGAGGAACCAGATCCCTAGGGGATGGATATGCTCTCTTTCTGTATGAAAAATTGCTCTCACGTAATTTTGCTGAATAGTGAAGTGATGGCTGTTTTATCTGACAGATGTGGTCTGTAAAAAAAAGTCTGTAGCCAAAATATTCCATGCAGGAACCAGTAAACATCACGTAGCAAAACTACCGCACAAACTTGCTGCGAGGCCAATTTCTTATTTCGTTTAAGGTAGGAGTAAGGGGAAGGGGGAAACCAGTGAAGAATAATGACTATGCTTATAAAAACCACCTTGCTAATTTGTTTTCATTTCATAACTTTTCACTGACTTGACATCTTAACCCATAAAATCATTAAACCTAAGGCACCTTATGGAAGAGATGGCAGTAGGTATAAAAAAACCAATGAAGCTATACTGATTCATACCAACTGAATAGATGCATGTTTTCTCCTTCAACACTTTCAAATAAAGTGTAAATCCAAGTGAACCGGTAACATTCTGGGAGTTTCACAAGCAACTGTTGGCAGTACTGAATACTACGGATACATTTATTTTACAGGGCAGGGCATGGATACTGATAGGAAACTTGTCCAAGAAAGCTGCGAAAAGACACACTTGTTTATAATTTCTTGAACTTTAATATTGCCAAAGTATTTTTTTTAAGCTGGAGCCACTGCCTGTTTAATCCACCTTTATATCTTTTCATTTGTAAAGGCATACCTTGTGGATCAGGTAAGGTTCAACCACTAGGAAAATGTTATGACATAAATATTATGGCAATAATTTACATAAATGACAAGCTTAAACCCACTTCTCCTAGCCAAGAATAAGAAGGAAAGAAAAATCAGGAATTCTACTTTTCCTTCTCCTTTCCGCAAATCTTATGTGAGAGAGATCCCTTGGGATGCAGATCTCCAAGCTACAGAAAGCAGAGCTGGAACTGTGAGATTAGCACTGTCTGGCATACTACCCACCCAAGGGCCCTCTGTATCCCACGGCCTCCCATGCAGCCTACAAGCAAGGAAGCTTACCCCTGCTGGCCCTCCAGGCACTGGGGCACAGTGGGAGAAGTCCTTGCGCCCATGACCTCAGCCGGCTCATCCACAGGTTTCCTGGGCTACAAACCCAAGTCATCCCCGCTGGCAAGCAAACCTCCACCCTTACCATAGCAGATCTATGATGCTGCAGCCAAGAGTTTCCAGTTACCCAAGCTGGACGCCAATGGCGTCTTGAACAAAAGCAGGCCAGGAAGCAAAACTTTCACTGGAGCATTTGTGTAAAGCAAACTGGATCCACCTGTAGCCTCCTATTTTGCCAAAATGACGCAGAAATGAGAGCTATTGAAGGTGCTACCTGAATTCACAATTCTTTTTTCTTTTCAGATCACTGAGAGAATAATTGTTTTGTTTGTCGTGATCAACAGTCAGGAAGAAGTTCAAGGGAAATATGTCGTGTGTGTTTTATTTTTCCTTTGGAATTTATTAGATGTGGTCAGGTAAGGAGTCAACGGTGAAACCATGAGGGGAAAATGGGTCATTCTTGCAAGCAGAAACCCATCCCCCCTGTGCTGCAGGCTCATTTCATTACTTCAAAATTGGTAGAGAAGCATATTATCCATTTTAAATAACAGCTTGGACCTTGTAAGCTACTTACCGATTTTTACAAAAATCCACATAGTTGAGAGGCAGAGTGACTTACAGAAGTAAATCATTGCGTTAACATTTGTAGTTCAAAGGATTTGACCTTTTTAACAAAAATGTAGAAGGAAAATAACAACTACCTTCCGGGGAACAGCAATTCCGAAACTGATTTACAATCCTATTGCTTTAATTTTTTTTGTTGTTTGTTTGTTGTTTTTTTTTTTTTAACATCTCACTTCAATCCAAGATTGACAGCACAGTAAGGCAGTGCCAGCAGAACTTCTTACTAAGACAGAAAGACTATTCTGGGTTAATGGCACTGTACTTTCCAAAAGCCAAGAGCTCCTGCTGCAGAGATGAGAATTTTGGTGTAGTAGGGCATATATCACACCTCAGGGACAACGCACATCAGGCAAAATGGATAGGAATACAATTCAGGACTTTTATTTCAAAAATTTTGTATGGTGGAAGGTTACCAGTACCTCCCTGTAGTAAAAGTATAATGGTGAAAATTCCACATTACTGACTTTTGCATCAATATCTAAAGCCAGTAACATTTCTCAAATGTAACTTAAACCTCTATGGACCTCAGTTTGTAGACTTACAGCAGGGAGGACATACAGAATTAAGAAGCATTTTAACAAGACATAGCCCTCACAGCAATCTCTGTATGGGAGCAAAATTTTTTCCTTTATCCTTTTCTTTCTGCTATTTTAAATACATTGCTTTGGGGACTGACTGGGGAATACAGATTTAGGCGGCAAAGGAAATGTATGTTATAAAAGAGATCTAAAAAAGGAAAGTGTCAGGTAGGATTGGTAAGAAAGATTTTAAGTCAGCTTCAGAGTATTTGTACTACATGTGTTAACAAACTACTACTTGTATTAATTACTTGGATTATTGCTCCATCCCATTTCTTTTTGAAGTTTGTAAAGCTACAATAGTAGAACCTGATCTCAAATGAAAGGGTTCTGTGCAGCTGGAGAGAGGCCAAAAGTGTAAACAACGTTGGCTGTAAAGTCCTGACAGTGCATAATAGTCCTATCAACACATCGTGACTTTCTATCATTGCTAAAAAACACAGTCCAGCATCATAGCATCATAGCATCACAGCAATAACAGCAGCCGTTAAATAGGCAAGATGCTGTGGTCTATAGCAGCAAATGACCAATTCAAATAACTCATAGTACAACTCATACAGATTTAGAATTCTTACCTGATTTATTTTACAGCATCTGTGCCATGTCCTAGCATCTCAAAGAAGCAGTCGTGTCTAAAAGTGTATGGGAATCTATCCCATCCCTTAGTCAACTAGTCTTGAAGTATTACAAGTTCTTCAGGGACATAAATATCCTGTGCATTATGGCTAATGAGATACTAAAAGCAAATTCTGCAAGGTTTTCTATAGCTGATCTTTCCTGCTCATACCATAAACAGCCCAAGAAGGTGTATAGACAGGGATTAGCATGATCATTCTCTCTGAGCTTGTCTGCTCTCTTGCTGCAGGTACACTTACAACATGTTAGCAAGGACGGGAATATACTACCTACCGCTGACATGGCTCAACTTCTCACTGTGCATCCCACTCTATCCCCTTTCAGTTCTGGCTAAAGGTAAGGAGATGGGAAAGGTACCAACGACTTGCTTCCTTAATCTTCTTCAATAAGATTTGATCAGTTCAATCATCATTTGTGTTTAAGATATTTCTTTTTGTGTTGCCAAAGTAGTCGTAAATGTTTATGTACGCTCATATTAACCATATGTCACCTATCTTCCTCTTTTCTGAACTTTTTTCCTTAATAGGGGTTCTCTGGGGTTTGTGTGTCTGGTTTTTTTTGGGTTTGTTTTTTAACAGTATGGGAAAACGTTCATTTTTCTGGGTAAAGCAGGAAAATACCCCCACAAAAGACACACTGATTCCCCCATTCCAGACTGACCACATTAGACAGCAAGTCCCAAAGCTGCCTTCTCCCCCACTGAGGCTGACCTTACTGGCTCAGGCCATACCTAGCAGTTTATCATACTTAGACCAGGAAATGTGCCCACCGACACCATATTGAAAGCAGTGCAACTACAGGAGTGACAGAACTTGTTACTGAATAGGAAATACTTGCTAACTCTGGTATTAAGAGCAATTAGCACCTCAGACCTACAAAACAACTCAAGGAAAAAACAACATGTGCACATGCATACGAATGACATGGTAAATTCAGCATATAATATAGCTATCTGGGCCTTAAAAGTAACTGACTTTTACATGAAGTTTTTTTGATGATCTTCCACCTCCTTTTGACTAAAGATTTACCATGTTATTTTACAGCATTTGCAATTTGTGTATCACTGCCTTATTTTGAATCCCTTGGCACATACTCCATCAAGCTACCATTTCCATTCGCCTTCTCAATCTACTTCCCCTACATTCTGAAAATTTATCTGCTAGTGCTGTTTATAGGTAAGTATCTCATCTTCCAGAAAGCTGGGTCTCAACACAACTGGGATGCCTATGGCAACAAAAAAATCGAATCAGTATAGCTCCTTTCACAAACTCTAACTCTCTCTGTCACATCTCCTGCAGACCACTGCAGGAAAACTCATCACCAGCTGTTCTGATTTCTGATGTCTTTCAATACAAATAATTGAATTTGGAAGAGACACTGTGTGTGAGGCATAAAAATACAAACCAAAAATATAAAAATTGCTTCAGTGATCCTGGCCTTACAGCTACTTACCAAAGTTTGCCTTTTTTTTTTTTTTTTTAAAATCAATTCCCATTTGCTCATACTCTCATTCTGTGCAACCCCTCCTCACTCATTCCTCCTAGCTGGTATGAGAAGTTATATCTAAATTGAGACTTTTACAGCTTAATTATCAAAGGGATGAAAAAAGAGCCCACCCCAAAACCTGCATGTAAATAGATCTCTTCATCTCAACAAAATAGTTTCGAAATATTTGAACTGAATTTGGCTGCATTACAGCCAAGTCTTCGTTCCGTCATGGGCTTTAACACTAATTTGAAGGATCTCATCTCTGTGATGCAGTGTTCTGTTCCTAAGTTCATGGAAGGAACTGTGCAAGGTTGCCAGATGAAGGCTCATACTGTTCCTTCTAAATGAAGACACTTTGGACTCTACTCCCTTGTTCTTAACACCATTTTGTGTTTTGATTCAGGTATGTGCTTTATCATCCAGAACCTCTTCTCTGAAAGGAAGGCACACCTAGGGACAGGCGACATCAAAAAGAAGCGAAGCTAAGTTGATATTTTGTTTGGAAATAAGAAATATATTCCCAGTGGGCTGCTGCGTATCATAGGTTAAAAAGAAATTAGACAAAGATTTTCAATGCAAAACTCCTGTTTGCATGTATTATTATCTGGCTGTGTAGAATTTTCAGAAAAGGCATGTCTCTTTAATGCACCTCAAAAATGGAGCAGCTCAAAATAACTAGTTACTTTTGAAAGTTTTACTCCTTCAAATGGCAAGAGTTTTAAAAATGAATATTTTTTTCCTAACATATATTGGAGAACTCCACTCACAATCACACTAACAACCCTTATTTTGGTGTTAGTTCTTGCCTCATTAGCAACAGATATTCTGTAATGGCAATACCATTTAATCTGTAAGATTATTTTATATTGGGCCAACATGTATGTGCCTCATATATGCTAAATTGGCTAGAACTGGAATCTCTCAAGAAGCAGAAGCTGGAAACTTTGCAACCTATGAGATTCACACGCTGATTAGCCCCAGGCATTCACAAAGGATCCCTCACATCCTGGCCTAACCTTCACCTCTCCAAACAAGATTGCAGAAAATGCAGCTAAACCACAAAGGCAAGTGATCAGGTACTCATCTACTATATATTCAAGGGGATATTTAAGGGTCAGAAGTAGAAACTTACAGTCATGTGTCTGGCAGACATTAAGAATTTCTTTGCCCACAATGATTTTCTTCCATGCTGAACAGCAGACAGAAGTGTGATGTAGTCAGGCCAAATATATGTTGTTCTTTAAAGGGAAGTGAATGACTATCAAAAGCCATGTGCAAAATTCTAGCCATTTTACTCAAGTGCATTGCTCCTCACACTTCTGTAGGACTATCTGTGAGAATGCAACTAGAACATAGTCTCTTCAAAGGTTGGGAATGAAGAATACGGACAGCAACCCAGTGGACTGTACAGGCAAAAATGGACAAATAACTGCTTAGAGTCTGGCAGGGGCTTTTCTGATTTTCATCCATATTGATTATCACTTATCTTTGAATTCAAGCAGGTGGGGGAGAAAAGTGAGGCTATTTTTTTGATCTTGACTGAAAACTGAGGGGAGGGAGGAAAGATAATAGTTGGAGGGAAGATGTATTTAAAGGGAAAATGAACACTATCACAATATGAAGAGGCTTTTGCCTCTATGACTTTCTAAACCACACAGCCTAAGAGAGTATGTAAGGAAAGAGTGAAGCTCACGAACTCGAACTGATTTATTACGAAAGGTCACCTACTATCATTTTTATTTATTTAATATATGTGGCAGACAATGCTTGCAGACTATTGTGACCACTGGAGTATTTGCAAACCATAAGCAACAAGGTCATGTGTGCAAATAGTATAGGGTCAACCCTGGATTTTTTTTTTTTTTTTTTGAAAGCACTGCAAAAAGAGGTAGGAATTTGGAACTTATTAGAGAAACAGAAGTACTTCCACTTTGGACTTCTGTTCTGACCCAAACTGATTCAAGTGTGGACAATGTGAAGAAATGTATAGAGCAGTTGAATAGGATGACAGCTTTGAAGAAGAGAGCCAGAATAAGAACACTTCACATCAAACCACTATATAACACGCTAAAGGTGAAACATGGACATTTTTCTCCTTGGAAATTCAATCTAATGTGTTTGTCATCAAACTGCCTGGAGTTAACACACCCTGCAGGAGGAAACATGACATATGATACTGTATTGGGTCTACATGGCAAGGCTTTGGCAGTAGGGAAGCTGCAGGGAAGGCCTCTGTGAGAAGCAGCCAGTGGCTTCACTGATGCCAGACACAGCTGGTTCCAGCCAGCTCCGAAACAGAGCCACTGTGGGACACTGCTGAGCCAAACAGCAAAGCTGATGGTGCCTCTGTGAAAACATATTTAAGAAAAGGTAAAAAACGCTACACAGCAGCTGTGAGAGAGAATAAGAAAAATGTGAGAGAAACAGCTCTGCAGACACCAAGGTCAGTGGGGAGGGAGACGAGGAGGTGCTCCAGGCACTGCAGCAGATTCCGCTGCGGCCCATGGAGAAGACCATGGTGGAGCATGTTGTCCCTCTGCAGCCCATGGAGGACCACGCCAGACAAGATATCCACACTGCAGCTTGTGGAGGACCCCATGCTGCAGCAGGTAGATGTGCCCTGAAGGAAGCTGCAGCCCACAGAGAGCCCACACAGGAGCAAGTTCCTGGCAGGAATTGTGGCCCGTGAGGGACCCACACTGGAGCAGCCTTTTCCAGATGGACTGTACCCCACGGAACAGACCCATGCTAGAGCAGTTCTTGAAGAGATGCAGCCTGTAAGAAGGAACCATGTTGGAGCAGTCCATGAAGGACTGTATCCCATGGGAGAGACACCCTGCTGCAGCAGGGGAACAGTGTGAAGAGGAACAAGCAGCAGAGATGAAGGTTTATGAACTCACTGCACCCACCGTTCCCTACCCACCCTGCACCACTTGGGGAGGGAGGAGGTAGAAGAGTCAGGAATGAAGGAGTGAAGTTGAGCCTAGGAAGAAAGGAGGGGTGGGGGGAAGGTGTTTTTAGTTTTGTCTTTGTTTCTTACCATCCTACACTATTTTTAATTAGCAATAAATTACTCTTCTCCAAGTCAAGTCTGTTTTTGTGACAGTAAATGGTAAATGATCTCCCTGTCTTTATCTTGATGCACGAGCTTTCTCATCCCATTTTCTCCCTGTCCTGTTGAGGAGGTGGAGTGAGAGGAGCAGCTGAATGGGCATCTGGCAGCTAGCCAAGGTCAAACCTACCACAGATATTAATATTAAGCTATGTTTATTGTTTTATGTTTAAAAAAAAAATCAGGATGTGATGCTTTCCCTTTGCATTGATTCTTACAGCTGGCTAAAAGACTGGAATAGGAGAAGGATTCTTTAAAATTAACTATGGGGAGGATCCCCAAACCTAAACTGCAGGAAAAAGGCATGAAGTTAATGACAGAAGACTTCCCCACCTCTTTCTGGTGCAGAGGTAACCTAGGGCAGGCAATTGGGAGATCCAGGGAATCAGCCTTCCATGTGTAACCACAGCAGGCCACTGTAACTTCAGCTCAAATGCCTTATGTTATTTTCTGGAAATGCTCAGGATTGGGTAGGCAAAAAGGTGCTTAAAAAGTTGCCTGAGTCTTTCCATCTCTGGGAACTTAAATCTTTGTTCAAAACTTGTATCAGTCTTGAGATCCCAGCTCATCTGTATCTCCATTTAGACATCTGATGTTGGAATCAAAATAAGCATTGTTCTTACATATCTACATAAATACAGGCAAAATAATGTACTGAATAGACAAGGGTGAAGAAATACCACTAGGGAAGTGATATATAAAAGTGGTTAAACAATCTCTTTAGGAACAGAAGGGTATCTGACTACTATATTTGTCTGACATTTAAAAAAATACTAGTTTTAGTACAGCTTATGTACTGTGAGATTGAATTCATAAATATGCATATGAAACACATACAGTGTGGAAAAGAAATTATACCTAAATGCTAAAGATAGAAAAAAAAAAGATTATCCCTTCTGTTTGCCCACAGAACAGCTATGCTGGAATCACAAGAACTTGTCCTACCAATATCTTCACCACCAGCTTCCTTTGCTGCCTTCTCACACATCTAAAATGCAGTAGCAACTAGCTTGCCCACCTCAGTCCTTGAAAGTCATTGTCTCTAGAGTAACATATATTTTGAAAGAGATCACCTAGAAATAAAAATCATAGAATCATAGAATCATTAAGGTTGGAAGAGACCTCTAAGATCGAGTCCAACCGTCAACCCAACACCACCATGTCCACTAAACCATGTCCCTAAGCACCTCATCTACACGTCTTTTAAATACCTCGAGGGATGGGGACTCCACCACTTCCCTGGGCAGCCTGTTCCAATGTTTCACCACTCTTTCAGTAAAGAAATTTTTCCTTATATCCAATCTAAACCTCCCCTGGCGCAACTTGAGGCCATTTCCTCTCGTCCTATCACTTGTTACTTCGGAGAAAAGACCAACACCCACCTCGCTACAATTTTTTTTTACATCCTTCTTGTAGTGAGGGGCCCAAAACTGAACACAGTATTCGAGGTGCGGCCTCACCAGTGCCGAGTACAGGGGCACGATCACTTCCCTACTCCTGCTGGCCACACTGTTTCTGATACAGACCAGGATGCCATTGGCCTTCTTGGCCACCTGGGCACACTGCCGGCTCATGTTCAGCCGGCTGTCGACCAGCACCCCCAGGTCCTTTTCCGCCAGGCAGCTTTCCATATTCATTTCTCCAGCACTAGCACACAACAGGAGGAATAGTCTCTCCATCATAGGCTATGTGTATACTTGCAGGTACAGCAGCCCAATAGGAATGGAACTATAGAGTGAAAGGATTCACAGTGAGGACCCAACAGCCAACTTACCTGCCTTTCAGAGGGTTTTACTTCAAACCAGCTCTAGTTTAGTCCTGTGGGCTGAACACACAGAGCTGTAGAGTACACTGGAGTATTTAGAATATAATAGTTCCAGTTGGAAGGAACCTACAATGATCATCTAGTCTGACTGCCTGACCACTCCAGGACTGGCCAAAAGTTAAAACCTATTATTATTGAGGGCATTGTCCAAATGCCTCTTAAACACTGACAGGCATGGGGTATCGACCACCTCTCTAGGAAGCCTGTTCCAGTGTTTGACCACCCTCAAAGAAATATTTCCTAATGTCAAGTCTGAATCTCCCCTGGCGCAACTTTGAGCCATTCCCACGCATCCTGTCGCTGGATGCCAGGGAGAAGAGATCAGCACCTCCCTCTCCACTTCCCCTCCCCAGGAAGCTGTGGAGAGCAATGAGGTTGACCCTCAGCCTCCTTTTCTCCAAACTA
>NW_008794774.1:7434181-7489646 GCF_000699145.1 Aptenodytes forsteri | reverse complement strand
CCATTCACTACATCCTTTTGAGCCCTGCTGTCCAGCCAGTTCTTCACCCAGCGCACCATGAACCTGCTAATCTCACAGTTGGACAACTTGTCCAGAAGGATGCTGTGAGGGACAGTATCAGAAGCCTTACTAAAATCCAGAAAAGCTGCATCCACCACCTTCCCTTCACCCACTAGGCAGGTGATATTGTCGTAGAAGTGTATCAGATAAGTTAGACAGGATTTTCCCTTTGTGAACCCATGTTGACTGTGCCTGATGATTGCATTGTCCTTGAAATGCCTTTCAATAGCCCAGTAGGATCTTCTCCATAATTTTTCCCAGGTAATGAGGTTAGACTAACAGGTCTGTAGTTCCCTGGGTCTTCCCTCGTGCCCTTCTGGTAAATTGGAATAATGTTGGCTAGCTTCCAGTCAGCAGAGACCTCCCCAGACTCCCAAGACCTTTGGTAGGTGACCGAGAGGGGTCTTGCTCTAACATCCGCTACCTCCTCCAGTACTCTGGGATGAATCCCACCAGGCCCCATGGACTTATGAACATTGAACTGATACAACTGGTCATTTACAATTTCAGGGTCCTCAAATGGTAAGTCACTGCTCCCACATATCCTCCAACTCGGAGGACTGGGCAGCCCAAGGTCTATCAGTATTAAAGACTGAGGCAAAAAAAAAAAAGCATTAAATGTCTCTGTCTTTTCTTCGTTCCTATTTGTCAGGTGACTATCTTCAATAAGTATTGGTCCAATATTTTCCTTAGATCTCCTCTTGCTCTTAACATATTAAAAAAAGAATTTTTTGTTATCTGACCCAATACTGGCCAGTTTCAACTCTAGTTGACCTTTGACCTTTTGTGTTTTCTCCCTCCACATGCAAACCACAGCTCTGTAATCTTCCTGCAAAGCCTGACTTTGCTTCCAGAGATCATACAATTTCTTTTCCGCCTGAGTTCCAAGAGGAGTTCCCTGTTCAGCAAAGCTGGTCTTCTGTCCTGCTTGCTTGACTTTCAGCACAATGGGATTGCTTGCTCCTGTGCTTCTAAAAGGTGATTCTTAAAAACTAACCAGCTCTCATGGATCCCTAAGCCGTCAAAAGCAGATTCCCAGGGGACACTGCTAAGTAGTTCCCTGAGTAGCTTAAAGTTTGCTTTCTTGAAATCCAGGGTAGCAACTCTGCTGACCTTTTTTTACACCAAAAAATTTAAGCTTAACCATTTCATGATCACTGTGGCCAAGACAGCCACCTACCATCACATCTCCCACAGTAGTTCTCTATTCACAAACAAGTAGTCTAGGAACCAACCTAGTTGGTTCACTGAGTACTTGTGACACGAAATTATCTTCAACATACTTCTGGAATTTCCCAGGCTTGCTTGTCACAGTGGTCTGGTATTCCTAGTTGATGTCTGGGAAGTTGAAATCTCCCATAAGGACAAGGGCTACCAATCCAGAGATTTCTCCTAATTGCCTGTAGAGTAAGTCATCAGTGCTATCATCCTGGCAGAGTGAACAATAGTAGACACCCACAACGACATCTGCTTTGTTTTCCATCTCCCTAATCCTCACCCAGAGGCTCTCAACCACATAATCCCTAACTGTAAGAGCTGTACAGTCAAACCTCTCCCTTACATACAGTGCAACTCCTCCACCTTGCCTGCCCTGCTTATCCCTCCTGAACAGCCTAAAGCCCAGCATCCCAGCACTCCAGTCGTGGGACTCATTCCACCAACTCTCACTAATACCAACGACATCATAGCTCTGGGAACTGACCAACGCTTCCAGTTCATACTGTTTATTTCTCATACTGTGTGCGTTGGGGTACAAGCATTTCAGATATGCTCCTAAACGCTCAGTGCTCCCTGGAGCTGTGTTAGGATTGCCACCCTCAGGCAGTGCTATGCCATCCCTTTGGCTTACCTTTTCTGCTGTATATCAGTATAGTTTAATTCAGGTGTTTATATACTGCTCCACTATGCAAACTAAAACACAGCATGTGGGCATTATCCAGAGATTCCCTTTAAAAAAAGGCAAACTTTTAATCTGAGTTAAAATGCTAATACATATGCAAACTCAGAGGAGTAAAGCTGTAAGTCAGTTTGAAACAGTACACTAGAGATGGCACTGTTAAAACGTGACATATTTGTCTTTGTTAGAGGTTACTTTGAAGTGCACACAAATGGAAATGTCATGCACTGAGATACTGACTGGATGACAAAAGCTTTCAGTGAGTCCTTCTGTACGTTCACCTTTAGACTATCTTCTCAGTATACAGCTGCATACAGAGCAGGAAATTGCCATTATTATACACTATTTTGGAAATACAAATGAGTACTGTGTTAATCCTCCACACACCTAATCACTGAAAAAATAATCGCTGTGGGAAGCCCATTGCCATCCCACAGTAACCTTGTTAGGTGAGAAAAGCCCATAAAGAAGTCAGAGGAGAATTTCTTCCGCCCAGGAAATGTTATCAGTCCTGAAATTAGGAGAATTCCTGCAATGGGGTGTGGCTTCTAGATGTAGGGCGATAACATTTCATGCAAGCTGGTCAAAATCAACAATGCTCTCACTAGTACTGCTTTGGAAGACATTAGGGACCAGTGCCCAAGCAATTATATTTGGCTAATTTTTGTCTACTCTAGTGAGGAGGACTGCTAAATACAAAATCCCATTTAAGGTCTGTCTTGGCAGGACTGCAAAGCGGAAAAGTTCTCTATTCCTTCAGAAAGAGAAGAGTATTAAATAAGGAAAATGGTGGGGGCTAATCTATATAAGATGGCAAAGGTGGAAGAGTTGCTGTATTGTGCCTTTTGCCTGGAGGCAGAGAAAAACTCTCCTTATGTGCAAAGGAGGGTAAAGGAGACAAGAACAGTTTAAGTGGAAAGAAAACTAAAACCTCCTGGAGCTGGGGACATAGCAGCTATTAGGATCACTGACTTGCTTCCATGATCTTGATAAAGCCATTGCAAAACTGACAAGCATACCACCCCTTTCAGAAACCCTGCTCGCACTACATACCTTCAATGTGTTGTCACTACTGCGCAAGAGCATCGTCTTATTACTAAAAAAGGGTTATCAGTTAAAAAATAATGCTCATTCAGAAGTCTGTTACATTAAACCATACTTTAGTAAATAGGCTGCATCCAAACAAATTTTACAAGTTTTTTTTTTCTTCTATTCATTCCTACCAAGCTTCCATGAGTTAAAGGAATATTCCACTCCAGCTTTCGAGGCTCCCAGGTGTCACTAAAACAATTCAATTGAAACAACTGAATGTGTATTTCTCATTTAGATTCAGCGCAGCTCAAACCATGCTAGGTAGTTTGTAAAAGAACAACACCCCAACAGTAGAGAACAAAGTTCTGTTTTTCATCTTATAAGTCTCTGGGAGGAGGTAAAAGGATAGGAAAAAAAAGTCCAAAACCTTCTGATAGGAAACCTCTTTGAAATTGGTCTTCTTGATGCCTGAACAGTAATATTATGCTTTCAAGTGTGAACAGTTTTCTTCATTGGATAAGATACGGCATGCAGCTACCACCCATAAGCTTTAGTCCACACTGCTTTCTTCTTGAACTCTGCAAGAGATCTCAAGGCCAGAAGTGTAACTGTGAAGACAAGGACAAATGACATTAATTTGTGCAGTCCAGACTGGAAAGGATGTGAGAGTATTCTCCTTAGTCATTTTACTAACACAGGTATAAATTCAGTTCTCCTTTTACTGACTCTTTTCATGACTTTTTCACTGCCTAAACTGACAGTTTCTGATGTTACTTCCGCTGTTCATAAGATATGGTAGTCTCTACAGCCCTCTGAAATATGATGTTGTACTAGGCCTTTCGTCTGCTTTATGGCATGTCTCCTACTGAAATCGCATCACATCATCTGCTAATTAGACCATCACTTTGAAGCGGCACATAGATCAACCAACACTGCAGAAAGTTTGAATTCAATGAGCAGTGATGCAAGAGGGGAGACAGCAGGCGCTGGGAAGGACAGAAGCACAAAGTACAATGTCTTAAGTCCTCTGTGCAATTCACTGATTGGAAATGCAATTCACTGATACCTCAATTCAATTTGAAAGGATCATGTGTTTAGGCAAAAATCCAGTAACCAAACCAGTCACATTCTAGTCATCCAGAAGGGAGTTTCATGTTCTAGTACTTAAAAGCAAAAAAACAATGCAAAGCTCAAGGGAAGCAATGACTCATCTCAGTCAGGGCATACTGAGAATATACTGTGTATATCAGATTCCTCTGATGTACAGAGGAGATTCTCCAACAACCCCTAGCATTGTGTCTGGCAGAGATTAGCAGACAAAACAGGGGAATTTTGAAATTTATCAGAGAGCGACTAAAAATTGCAGACCCTCAAAACAAGGCTAATTATCCTAATGCAAAGAACTTATAACCAGATTTCAAGAAGCCGTATTTAGGTCCAACAAATCAGGCTATTCAAAGGAGGTGTCTTGTGTTAATGGGAAGAAGCACAAGCACACTCACTTCACTTGAGGGTATTTGTGGTGTCCTCTTAAAGTGACTTGCACAGATTGTATTCACAATCCTACATCTCCAGGTGAGCAATGGGGTGCATGCTAGGGCCACAGGCCATTCCTGTAATTCAAAATGTCACATACTTCCCATCTTTCTTTTCATACATCTTTTCAGCAACCCTCATTCCTCTATCCTTTCTTGTCAGACCACTCCACTAGGCTGTCGTTGCCTGTCTCCTATCCCTTCCCCACAGTTCAGTCTTCAGTTGCACCTGAATAAATTTTTACGTGACTTCTAGTACTGGAGGGTTTCCAAATAGTATGTTGCGTTCTATTTTTAAGGGTAACTTCAAAAACAATTGAGAGATCTACCACTGAAATACACTCGCAGGACCAGACGTACTTTTAGGTCCTTTGGATCTTCAGTGGTGCATCGTAAGAGTCAGCAGATGAGACAGAAAATGTAAGAAGGTGTTACAGACAGGTATGTTAACTTACCTGTGAAGGTTTCCTTAAAGACAAAATATAGCTCTCCTACATGTGCTAATAGTATAGATTCATCTCACTCCTTTTAACAACTGGATTTTTATCTGTACTGATAGTTATGGAAAAATAAGGACCCAGCTAAAATATCCTACCTTTCAGCAGGTCCATGGAAGATTTTGATAATGCTTCCTTAGGACTTTCCATCATATTGATCAGCCAGTCAATAAACTAAAGATTGAAATATAAAGGAAAATCTGAATCAAGAGAGCCTCTGCATCAAACCACCACAAATACTTTTCAGTTTGATAGGCATCTGATTGCTGCTAAACTCATAGTTACCTAATCAGTGGCCAATCAAGCTTCTGTCCAAACTATCCAAACGCCCCAGAGTACCTCTCACTGTCAGTGCAATTTCTCCCACAGCTGGATCTGAAACTTCCTTTGTTCCTTCTCGTTACCTCAGCAATAATTCCTTGTAACGAAGAAGGCAGAGTAAATAGTTTCCCCTCTGTCTTGCCTGTTCATGCCCTTTACCTATTAATACGATCCTTTCTTATCGTCTCTTGTCCAAATGTTTTACTGCAAATCCTTCAGAACTCTTACTGCCTTTGTCCCTCTTTTGACCTCTCTCATTTTTCATTGTTTTTCTGGCAGCGCAGAGTGCCTGGAGGACAATGTGATATTTCAAACTTACCAGGATGATTTTCAGGGCATAGTCTCAAATTATTCCCTAAAGCCTAATTAGGCACTTGCATATTAACAGCCCACTCCTGCATTCCTCCCATATTCTCAATTCTGACTTCAGTGGTAACTCTGAGCATGGAGTGTACAGGAGCCAGTCCTTAACAGATTCTGGTTTGCACAAAACAGCTAACTATTAATCTGTAGGTTTATAACAGTATTTCCACATATCTCAACCACAAGCAATTTACAGTAGGCTTGCCCAATTAGGCACAATTTTCCATGCTTATTTTCAACTTATACTTGAAAATAAATGACACACACTACAAACTGCACACAATATCTTTGATTGCCCTAAATTGCCACTGTGGTGATGTCCAACTGCAGAAGATCTGTCTTTCAGTGTTTAAAAGACTGACTTGCTCCCAGCAGCTGCCAACTCTCTTCTCCCAGCTGTACCCTCTTAAGAGTTTGACTCCCAACACTGGAATGTTTTTTGTTCTTTGCAACTCTCACATTTTACTTGAGAAACTACATTCAGTCTTTTGAGACAAGTCATATCTGATTGCAAATAAAGAAAAACAAGATCACAAATCAGATGCAATAGATACAGAGGAAATAACTGCTCCAGCCAAGACTTGAGCTGACTACTGAAAATGGGGTGCTTTCTGACTCTTGGAAAATGCTTACCACTGCATGCAATTTTACCTTCTGTATTTGTTCTTTCCAAGGCTCTTTAGCTAGCAACAGAGAAATGCTGCTTGGAAGGAGAGTGAGAGTCTCTTGCACAGCAAGCTTGTCAGTGGGGTGCTTGCCAACGTGATCCTCAGATAATTCTGGTAATATCATTTGGTGTTTCCACGGTGACCAGTTAGCACTGAGGCCAAGCAGTAATGGTGCACCATGGTCAGCCCAGGCCACCACAGAAGCTTCAAACAGCCACAGGAGAAAATCTATGCACTAAACAGGAAAAAGGCAAAAATGCACTTTATTAAATGAGTAATACAGAAGGGGAGAGAAAAGAAAACCAATTAAAAAAAACCCCAAACCAAAAATCCAGATGGTAGGTTGTTCTTCAAAACAGTAATCTGAAAATTCAGCTAACATTCAAAATGCAAGAACTAGAAAGTTCTTAATATTCTCTTATGCTTTGAAGCAGCATAACTCTTTTTCTAAACTCCAAATCAAACTAAAATGTCTGCACAAAGAAAAGCAAAACCAGACTCTTCTAAAATCATCCTTTAGATTAAGGCTGATCCACATTTCATTCAAAATGGGGAAATAACTGCTTTACAGCAACCTACCTGTTGAGGAAACTTAGAGATGGTCACCCTTGTGATGCTACAAATGGTTGAGAAATACTGCAGCAATGTAACAAATGCCTTTCTGATCTAAGCAGCAGCTTATTTTATGTCCTCAACCAGAAGACTTAAACAGCTGAACAGATGTAACAATGAACAATATTAGTTCCCTAAAACTGTCCAAGCCCTCTTAGAAACAGCAGCTGCACAGTTTTGACCTGCTTAGACAGTTCTACTGGTAAATTCAAATTTTTCCTTTAATTGTTCTAAATACAGTAAATTTGAAGCAATGATTTCCTTTAGTTGCCTTTAGCTTCTATCATAATTTAAATGTCACGGTTATTTTAAAGTAAGAGTTTTAAATACACATACATTCACAAAAATTGAGAAGAATATCTCTATGGAGGTAAGATGACAATCTTCTAAGATATAAAAGCACGGGGAATAATACTTATTGCTGAGGAAGAATATGAAATACATCAAAACCTCCTTTTTTTCCTGAAAGCTGCAAATTATTCTCACAGCATGTACCTCTTTAAGATTGACATTTTGTAAGGGTGTTGACTTGTATGCTAAATTTCTGATGTAGCCCATCAGGTCTAGTAGCCAGTCCATTCTTTTCAGCACTCCTAGAAGAACAAGAACATTGACTCACAAAAAACACTAGAACGCCCCATTTTTCATTAAAAAGCAAGCATAGGGAATCACTATAGCAATGAAGCACTGACTGTGGAAAAACAATGATCACCAATACCACTATCACATTTGATTCATGGTTGCCACTGACAGAAGGCATATGGGCGCTTAAACGGTACAAAAACTTCGCTTATAATGCAGGCAACACACTGAACACACAGAAAAAGGAATGCTGAGTGAGGATTATTTCACATAATGCCAGCCTGCAGGTCCCACTAACCCAGCCTGCATATATGACTGCTACAGAATCCTAAAGCCTCCCTGAAGTTTTTGCCCCAGTATTCATCTCAGTCTAGGACTGATGTCACTGTACATTGGGCAATAATGTGGGAAGTGCTGCAAAAATCCTCCTACAGTGCAGAGAGGATCAGTAAAATACAGTCAAGGCATGCAAATAAAATCAGCCCTCAACCCAAGGATGGAACATATTTCATTGATTCAGATCCTGCTGTCCAAAATCCATTCTACCTCCTACAAACTAATAACCATCTTCACCTTCAAGACCATGTCACTTCATACACTACCATTTCCTTGTACTCTTTACATGGGCCCTCTTTCATATTGCTTCCTCTTTTACCCAAAGGAGCCTCACCTCACTCATTCAAAACTCACTACTGTTTGAAGTTCTTCAGCCACAGCTGGCAGCTAAGGCATCTAGCAACATAATGCTCTGAAGTTGTTCTGTGAACACAGGCAGCCAAAGATCCTTCTGCCATGAAAATGAGGAGACCTCATTCCTGCATCCCTCTGTTCTTGTTTCTTCTTCCTTCATCCTCCTGTGCGATTCTGCTACGCCTCTTGCATAAGCTCCAGTGCTCTAACAGACCCTTAGCTGAGCCTGCTCAACTCATTAACCCACCAGATAACTATCTGGTATGGTTATGAAGAGGCGGAAAGGCAATTTGTTTCCTGTGTTAACGCAGTGCAAGGAGTTCAGAAAAGCAAGCTATCTCCTTGGTTCAACCAGTCTCATGGGAACATGCCCCCACCTACTGTGTCACACACCAGTGAGATATTAGATCTGAAGGTTAGTAGAGGTGCACTATTTCTGGTCTCTGATGTGCTATGTAACATTTCTAACACTACCTTACACTGAAAGTCTAAAAAGACTGGAGACACAGATCTAGTCAAAACCCTGGTCTGCAAACCACCTGGCTGAGATAAATTACTTGCAGCTGATCCACAGAAACATAAAGGATTGAAGAAAAACGGAAAAGCAATGTTTGATACAAGTATTTGAAGAGCAGAAAAAATATGAAGATTGAGTAGTTTCTAATATGGAGAAATTTGGAAACACCTGGGTTAAACCATCTTAAAATTATTTTAAAAGAATCAGTGTAGATCCATCAATATCTGTTGATTTTGTTGTTGATTCTTCTTTAAGCCTGACCTTACCTGTGTTTTCATGGCTCACAATACGAGCATGATAGAAACTATGCAAGAGCATCCATAAAATATTTTCTTTCTGGTGATATCCTGCCACAGTATCAATCACAGCACTGAAGTTCGTCAGAGGCAGTCTGCCTTGAGAAATTAAATATACTTTCGTGAATGTGGCCTTCTCTATATTGTTCTGCAAATGCAATTAAAAAACATGTTAAATTAAAACATAACTTTCTTGTGGAAACAGTAGATGCTGCATTCCTCTTTTGTAAAAAAAAAAAAAAGGGAAGAAATTCTTTGATTATCTAGCAGGCTCATTTTTCTTCAAGACAAATTATTGAACAGAAGACTGTACATATTACTTTAATTTTACATGCTTCTAAATAGTCCAGCAAACTGCAAATCGGTACAGTTTGACTGTTTTCATACTGCTTTAAATTTTACATTTTCCCTTTAAATTGAAATGGGCCAGCTTGACAGTTCTGGAGACTCAAGTCTTCTTGCAAGACAGATTCACTGCAGTGACAAAAAGGTTTTCCTAAATGGCGTTTTCCAGTGTGGAAGTAAGAACTCAAAGATACAAGGAAATGACAGTTCAGCTTCCCTAGCCTATTTAAATGCTTGATTCTCTAGTGAATCTGCCAGTAAACAGAACAACATGATTTTATGTCATGGATGTTTGTTTATAACAATCTGATCTGAAACCATCAAGTCCTTCCACACATGTCACTTCCTTAGCATTCCAGCTGCTAAGAATTCCACTGCTAATTGCGTCCATTGGTGAGCTAGAAGCTGAAAGCTTTTCTATTCCATTGTCATCCTTAGCCATCTTGTGCACCAGGAAACATTCTGAGTGTGAATGCAAATATTGACATTAAGTCAAGAATGAGAGGTTGTTCAGTCAAAGTATTTCACATTTTTAACAGAAGCAAGGATCCACCTGCTCAAGCACAGCTAGTCACTGGGATGGATTTACAGTCCGTTTCAAGCAGGTAGTTGTGTTAACCAAAGAGGACTACGGTCTGCTGTTTGCATCATTGGTCTGCGATTCAGAAGATCTAACACCATTCCTGTTCTGCTAACAGAGCCCTGCCTGAACTTGACCAAGTTACTTAGACTCTCCAGTTCAAAGCTCCCAGGTGAAATCAGTAGTGTTTCAGTTGCCTTGAGAAAGTTTTCGGTACAGGCTCTTATCACTTTTGCTTTTCTCTGCTGCCTGAAAATTAGAGCCAGAACACTCTTACTTGCATGGCAAGTAAGTAAAACAATCAAAATCAATGCTCCCCATGAGCTAAAACACTCTGGTGACAAGAAAAATGGTAAGGCATGCTTGTTTCACATGATTTGGTGATAAAAGACCAGGAGTAAAACATCATTACCTTAGAGATCTGGACAATGCGATCAATCTCTGAATCAGCCATTTCTGAGATACATTTTGCTACATCGATATACACCTCCAGTTCCCCTCTCTGGAAACAGAAAAGTAAATACACGTTTAGATGTATACTTCCAGGTTTCTTCATCATTAAAATTGGTGAGTCCAGGAACTTTGTTATGATCATGATGAATATTTAATCTAGTCTCTAGCCTCGTTTTATTTATTCTATTTTAGAAAGTCTGTATTTGCTGGGGACTTCAATGCACTTAATAATTAAGGAATAATGGTATCTGAAAACTTTCAGAGAGTTTGTTGGGTTTTTTTAATGGAGAAGTGTCTTTCCTTGGAGATATTTTCTGTAGCTAGCTAGTTTCTTTAAATCACTGAGAAGCTGAATCCTCTGCGGGGAAAAAAAACCCAACCTTCTGATTTTTCTCTGCTTCTGTTTCAATAACATTTATTTCAGTACCAATACTGTATCTTTCCATTACCAAATCATTTAAGTGGGAAAAGTGTACATTAAATTGGTTTCACAAATTAGTCATATTCTAAAGAATATCTAAAAGTAACTTAAATAGAAATTATGCAGGCGTCTTAACTACTATCGCTAAATATTTTACGTCTACTTCATGTTTCAAATGTGATGGGTCAGTGCAAAAAGATGGGACTTCCCATCAGTAAAAATATCCAGTTACAATATTGATACACCTCATACTTATTCCTTACCTGAACCTCATTTGGTAGAAGCTCAAATACTTTCTCCACAGCCTGGCACAGAAAGCTCCAGCAGTACTGGGCAGCATTTGGAAGTTTCATTGCCTGCATAAGACCCTGTAAAACACACTGGCAGATTTCTGGGTTTTTTGTGTGGTTCTTCCCTTCAAATTGTTGTATCAGAAACACTTCTGTAAAGGACTGCAGTTTGTCTTCTGCAACATGTTTCATCCACAGGGGCAGGGACGTGAAAAGGTATTTCTGGGTTTTCATCTGAAAAACAAAAACTTTTGCTTAGTTTCAGATTCTAGCTCTTCACCAACCTTCAACTATTGTCAGAAAAGATGAAATTATAAAGAAGTGGCTCAAACACCACTTAAAAAAGCACTCAAAGTCATAAATACTTTTCAATTCTTCTTCCCTCTTCTGATGAATTGCTTGAATTAAAAAGAGTTCAAACATGTCAATATTCTATTTTTCTTAAAAGTTGACAAAATTTCTTTCAATGAACCATAGATATGTCTCTGCACTGGCAGGACAATTGTGATTTCCCTATATGGTGCCCACTGCATTTCTACATGAAGCATACAGACTGACTAGACAGCTAAGGACACAAGTATGGTACTCCTAGCACCATTAATATTGCTAGCTAGTGAGGAAGAATGAATAATTACCTTGAAGGAATCCAAAGCTTACATACTCTGTGGCTGAGCTCATTTTGTGACCTCAAATCCCCACTGCAGTGAGAAACTGGTGCTCAGAAATAAAATCTTTCTTTTTTTGGTACCTTACCAATTATGTATCTTAAAATTGCCAAGTGTTTAAATATCTGTATAGATTAATGAATTAAAAATTACAAGACAAAAATACCCCTTGAAGAACTGGAAAAGGTCACAGAAATCCACAATGGATTTTCTGAGAATTGTCATGAACCTACTTCTGAACTTGTATAAACTGACAGAACTGCACAGTCAAGTGCACTGTGGGATTCAGTGAGTTTTACACACCGTATCATGGAGTCCATGTTGTACCTTTGTAAGAAGAACTGCACTGTAGTGAGGATAAGCCCAAATTTGATTATATATAGGTTAGTCTGTTGACTATCTACAGAATTAATGCAAGGTTTGCAAGAAGTAAAATGTTTTACTAGATCAAGAGACATTGCTGGAAGAAGCAGGCAAGCTTTTGGACAGATAGGTGGGACTTTTTTCTAAGACTATCAGCTGGTATAGTAAAAGATACTTCTTCTCCCTACATGCCATGCCTTCTTACACCTCTAGGTTATCAGAGCTATAGCATGAAATGAGAGAGAGGAAAAAGGTCTTAAGCAATTTAAGTAAAACCAATGTAGCAGATCTTAAGTCTGCCTTGAATTTCAAGCCCCCAGAATAGCCCTTCTCTCACTATAAATATTTGCTAAACAGTATTTCTGCAGAATTCTGAACCCAGTCATCCTTTTCGGGTGAGACAGCCTAAACATCATCACTGGGGAATCTTACAGGAAAGAGGTGCTGAGGTCCCACAAATTTTCTGACATACGTACACTGATACTGTAGACAAGGGGAGGTGCCACCCACATCCCCAAAAGCATTGCTGCATTTTGAGATGACTGGGCCTGTGTCACAGCCAGCTGAAGGCAGAGATGTTTTACCTCATCACCTAAAGCAGAAGAAAACAAACAGAAGTTATGAAGAAATTATTTTTACTTTAAATTTGTTCTCAACTCATAAAATAAAGGAGGATTATTGTTCTACTAGAGCACTACATTAAAATTTGCTTGTCTAGAGATGCTGCTTAAAGCTTTTAACACATATGTTAGAAGTCTCCTCTTCCCATTCGTGCACTTTGAGCAAGAAATCTCAGGATTTGTCCAAGTTAATTTCAATTCACTCAACAATAAAAATGTGGGAATGGTAAGAAAAGTAAGAATTAAAAGACTCCTTGCCAAATAAAGGGGAGATTTAATCTACAGAAGGAGAAATTAGTCAATATTCCTTCCTGTTAAATGTAGGTGTAATAAGCATTTGCTCACATGTTTCTACTCTTCCATGTACCCCACGTTCATATAACATGTCACAGAACAGAGGTTAGTCACTCTTACTGCTGTGTTGCAGCGTTCTCCAGATTAACACATGGGAAGGCCTTACTGTGCATAGAAGTTTTGATGGTTATGGAATCCTTATTGGTTTCTCTTTAAAGTTCCCTTAATGACTGATACAGCCAGTTTCTTAATAGAATAATTAGTCATAAATATGTTGAAGAGGTACTTTGAGCAATGGCATGGCTTCCATGTAGTTCATGATTGCTACAGCAACGTAAGAACAAACAATTTAAGTATTATACTAGCATTTGACTCATTAGACAGAAGATACATTACTGTTAAGTGTCAGCATAAAACTTAAATAGGTGCTTTGCAAATTAAACTGTTCTTTCAGTAATGAAAGTGGCAATCTATATAGCATGACTTTTAAAAAGTTCACTAACATTAGTGCATGAACAAAGCGAAGATTTAAGAGACTACTATCAGGCTCTTCGAAATAAAATACCTTATACGAGAAGTTAAGTCATTTGCAGAACTCGGAAAGGGTGAAATAGTAACAAGATACTTTGGCAACCAATTCAAAAATTCTCTCTCACTAGCTTGGACTGCTAAGACGCAGATTATGGTTTGCCTATGACTGTTCACTTCAGAGCACTACTGAATAACAAACAGGTACTACTTCAATCATGTTATATGGTTTCTGCTCAGCAACAACTGCAATAAACCTTGTAAGATGGGAAAGCAATCTGTTGTCTTCAATATGTTTACAGATGAACAAATCTTCACAGAATTTGTGAAACATTTAAGGTTCATAAAAACAGTCGTGAATTCTCAGACATGAATAACAGTGACCTAGAGAATCCGAGATAATTGAGCATGTAGTCTAACTTTTGCAAAAATATTCATGATATAGCTGTTCCAGAAAAAGTGTGTTAGAGTGCCACATTTCTAGGTGGACTGTTAGGTCGTAATACAACTGTTCTGCGTTATACTTTCTAGTACAACTTGAATATTGCTCATGAGCACACAGCAAGACCTATTTCTGCAGGTATATATAATCTAGAGAATAGTGTGCAACTTCCACAACACTACAGAGGGACAGTCAAGAGAAATTATGTATAAAAATGCAGATTAAGATGCTTTCTGAAGTCAATAAAAACATAGCCACAAAACGGATGTACTGTTTCCTCTGGAATTCCCCTGATTTACAAAAGTAAGACTCCTAAGAGAAAAACAGGAATAAAAAAATCCCCTCTATATTTAACAAGTTTCAGCTATTCATAAGGTTGCACACAAATTTGCATCAGCATGGACTGCAGATCTCAGTATAGGAAATTCTTTCACTTATTCTTAAAAAAGACTTTACAATCTATTTCAAGAATACCAAGTAAAACAGAAGTTGCAGCTCAAGTATAAGCAAAAATGTTTAATGTGTAGCCAACTGCAGTTGTAAAAGAATCTGCAAGGCCAGCAATAACAGTTACATAAATCAGGAGAAACAAAACTCAGTGGAATCAAACAAGGGAATACGGAACTTTGCACAGTAGTTTGTTGGGGGTTTTTTTGTTTGTTTGTTTTTTAAGGAAATGAGTTTGAAACTCAGACACTTATATCAATCAAAACAGGCACTGACAGAACTACTCTACATTGAGTAGAAACATATTATACAAGCTGTCCAACACAATACTTCACAATCAAAGCTACTCTCCAGCGTGGAGGAAAAATGCTCTTAGAAGCACTGACAAAATCAGGATCATGATGGAAAAAAGGATACGCTTTCCTCTGTCACCCAGTGTAATTTATAGTAGAAAGTGTATTTCAGACTAGCAATAGCTAGATGGACTACAGAGCAGTTCAAACTTGTGATAAAGCTGCCTGCAGCCTCTGATGATGCTGAAAGTAAGATACAATTAGTTGAGTTTCATGAGGGGCTCTTCTTACTGTAAATAGTTCAAATGAAAAATTCGGTCCCATTTCACCAGTGTTTTAGAGAACTTCCAATACTGCTCCAGACTTCTCAGCACTAATCTTCTTTAGTCTTTTCCTGCGTTAAACTGTGTCTACACAGTGATCACAAATACGTGCTTGCAAACATTAAAAAGTTGGTCTTGAAAGCATAGTAAAGACTTCAATCCCTGCAATAACTTCAAGCCCTGAAGTGAGCCCTGAAGTTTGTGAAAGCTGTGTTAGTAAAGAAGTCTTGTGGCAAGTACAAAAGACTGAATAGAAAACTACTAATCTTACCAAAGTTTAGCCTCATCAAAGGAGAAAGAATGGATGCCCAGTTTACAGGTGGATACTGATGGCTTTCTCCAACTAATGCAATGGGTGCCAATGCGACTTTCACCAGCTCAACTGGGACAGATTCAGGGCCTACGGCAGAAGATTAAATCACAGTCTGAATTTTAAACACACACATTTGGCTAAACAGCTCAGGAAAAAAATGTGAACGCTGCACTGAACACCAATCTGTAGTGAAGAATTGCAAAGCATTATAAAATTACTGTTATTTCTTTTTGTATCTTAGAATTAGCTGTCCCTTGTTTGTAATCAACAGCTGTATTTTTAATATTAATGTCCTATCAAAAAAGGCTTTTTGTTACAGATAAATAGAAGCTTTCTGGTTCCTTCTCCTTGAACCAATTTATGAGTTAATTACAGATATTCCTCATCTAGTAGGGTAGTATTTTTGCAGTCATTAGTAGGAGAACAGCAAAGTTTTCTGACACTGCTCTCCTTCTCCATCCTGCAGGTGCAGGCCACAAAAATTGCCAGACAGGTGCTAACCTTTGCCACATACTGTGTTACTTAAACACAGGGAGCTAACTCAGTGAAAGTCCTCCTGGAGGCAAGGCATGAGCAATTTTTACCTCCATTGAAAGCAAAGCTTGCTTCATAGGACAATAGTGAGCTCACTTAGCTCCACACAGGAATGATCTCCTCTGCTCTATCTCCCTTAAGACTGTACTCCCAAGACATCTCTCTTACTAGCACTCCTCATGTAATTGCATACTTTCTTCAGGTTCCTTTGCATTTATCACACATAGCAGTACCCCATTTGAATACAACTATGTTATGGAGAATCTTAACCTAGGATCATGGAAATAAAGGGCAGCATAAAGTTTGCCTGATGATGGAGTATTCCTGAGGATACATGCTAACACTTAAAGTGATTTGACTTTCATTCCCACAGGGAAGATACTTCATCTCACAGACACAGAGGAAGCGGAAAGGGAAAGGGTTTAAAAAGTCATAAAAATTCAGTGGAGACAACGAAAGCCCTAACTACATAATTGTTGTGGTTTAACCTCAGTTGGCAACTAAGCACTGCACAGCCGCTCACTCACTCCCCCCCAGTGGGATGGGGGAGAGGATCGGAAGGGTAAAAGTGAGAAAACTCATGGGTTGAGATAAAGACAGTTTAATAGGCAAAGCAAAAGCCGCGCACGCAAGCAAAGCAAAACAAGGAATTCATTCACTCCTTCCCATGGGCAGGCAGGTGTTCAGCCATCTCCTGGAAAGCAGGGCTCCATCACGCATAACAGTTACTTGAAAAGACAAACACCATCACTCTGAACGTCCCCCCCTTCCTTCTTCTTCCCCCAGCTTTATATACTGAGCATGACGTCACATGGTATGGAACATCCCTTTGGCCAGTTTGGGTCAGTTGTCCTGGCTGTGCCCCCTCCCAGCTTCTTGTGCACCTCCAGCCTTCTCAGTCGGTAGAGCATGGGAAGCTGAAAAGTCCTTGGCTAGTGTAAGCATTACCTAGCAACAACTAAAACATCGGTGTGTTGTCAATATTGTTCTCACCCTAAATCCAAAACACAGCACTGTACCAGTTACTAGGAAGGAAATTAACTCTATCCCTGCTGAAACTAGGACAATTCTACCTTATCTTTGAGTGTTATTCGATTTTTTGTTCAGAGATTAAATATCCCACGTTAGTGAAGTTCTAATTAGTATTTAGAAAAGTTCTCTTAGCAAATAGAAGGGGGTTATTAGGATCACCTTTTATAGTCATAACAAATTTCCCAGAGGGATACTATACTTTCATCCCTTCTTACCTTTCTTTCCACTTTCAATGGCAAAGTCAATGGCTGCCCTGATAAAGCTGTTTTCAGGCAAGTAGCTAAAATCTGGAGAAACTGTGAAGATGAAAAGACTGTTTATATACTAAAACATGTCAGCAGAAACTATAACCTTCAGCTCCCATGTAAATTCAAAGGCCAAACTGAGCTATGTTTGAGCTAACTAATTCTATAGGTGACCTGCAACATTTAGACTACAAGATTATTGATAGATGCATTGTTCTTTCCACTTTTAAGGCAAGCTAAACATTTGTGTTGGTGGGAGGTGCCCTGTCTGAAAAAACAAAGTCATTGACCAACTGAAAGGCCAGGGATAAGAACTTCCTTAAAATGCATCAGCCACTGCGAGTCAGGCTTTAAAAGGGAGAGCTTCAAAAGCTTAGTAAAGTGTAATACAACTGAGACATTCCATATCTATCTAACCTCAGACACATGTGTCAAGATTATACAACAGTAGAAACTCCAAGAATCTTTCTTCTGTGATGAGGAAGTTTACCTACACTTCATATTATTGGTTCCCAACTTGGTTCACACCGAAGTGAACAGCTTCCACTTCATTAGTTCCCTCCTATTACTGGTATTTCATCAGTGGTGTAATCCTGCCTTTATTTTACCAATGGATGTTGAAACAACACCAGAAAGTAATGATGTATCGACAGAATATGAATTTCTGTGCTAACTGCTACAGTGAAAGTAGCTACAGAACAGCAGTTTTTTACTTCAGTTAACCAGAGAACATCTCTTCTATAAAAATACTTTTGAAAAGCCAGCTTGCTCTTGTTATGGACCAGTTTTTAAGCCAGAGTTGGCTTTTTTATACAGTGGGAAGTGCTAAAACAGAGTAGAGTAATTGATTCTCAGGGCATGGCATGGATAATGTAGTTGTCAAACACGTGCCATATGCAGTGTAAACCTTCTTTACAATTTATTCTATAAAAGAATAAAGACAGAAGCAATATACAAGTTTGACCAGAACAACTTAGAACCTTACTTTGATACTGCAAGTAAAAGCAGACGGGGGGGGATCCTATTTAGAACACTGCTTCCTGCTTCCTGTTCCAACCTTTAGCTCTGGCACACAGGACCATGAGGTCTCCGATTCAAAGTCTGTCATGTCATTTAATATGGCTGCAATGCCTAGCATTTTAGCTAGGTGCTACTTCTGTATGTTCTTTAAGCAGCAATAATAAAGCATCTTACCGGATGCCCTGCTCTGGGTAGAAGACAAACAGGACATATGAAGGCGTCCCAAAAGTCCTGCTGCATTTGTCTGAAGGCCAATCTGCCCTGAAAAACTGATTATCTGTTGAGACAATAAACCGTTAGTTAGACAAGTTTCCCTACGTTGCCTCATTCAAGCTGGACACAGACATTATGAAGTTTCTTTAAACAGATTTGGCCTGTTTGTGCAAGATGTCACAGTACCCTAGTGCATTATCCAAAGCAGGAAACAGAGGCTACCTTCTTACCTGTGTAAGGGTTCTGATGACTTCATTCAGCTTACTTTGAAACTGGGAAGACTGAATGCTCTCAGATTTCAGCTGCCAAAGAAAAAAAAAAAGTTATGTGAATTTTGTAAGGGAAGAAAAGAAACAACAAACGAGAGAACAAGTGCTGAAAAGATAGATCATGTTTGCACACATGCGTTTTTGTGGGGGAGTGGAGAAGAAAAGGAGAAAGCCTACATGGCTGTACACTCTTCCCTAATGGCACTGCAAATGGGCCATGTGATGGGAAAAATGGGACAGACCCCATTTTACACATTGTAATTCTATCCCGCTTGTTTCATACCCAACATGACTCACTATTGCATAAATGGGATGCCCTGGTATATAACCACTGTTGTAAGGACGCAGAGGATGTCATTCCATCTTGCTTCTAGCCAAATTTCTAAAAGAGATAGAAGTACCATTTGCTTGCACGTTCTCACCTGTATCATGCCTCCTTCAGAGCCCACCAGTGCAACCAGCCCACTGACAGCAGCCAGACGCTGCATTGTTGGAGAACCCTGGAAGTGTAATTCAGGATCAGTGAGTCAATGTGGTCACAGAACACTACTGCAGGACAAAAGACTTGTTTCTTCCAACTTAAAAACCATGACTGCTATCACTTGTACACCTCTCATCCCAACAGCCTTTTCAGGTCAGATTCCAGCATGCTGGATGATGATTCATCCCTCTCTTGGTGAATAAAGGCTTTATATGGAGCTTCCGCCAACTCCCCCCTCAATCTGAAATCATCATGCATTTCTCCCTGACAAATCACTTTCTTCTAGCACAGTCTGTATTCCACAAAATATGCCAGTGCAATTCAACTCTGAAACACTGTATTGATACTTGACCTTCAGCTGCAATCTTAATGTGTAAGTTTAGAGTTTGATTTCAAACATGCAATTTTTGTTACAATGAAATAAATTAAAATTATTATAACAACTGCGGCACTATAATCACCATTCTGTTAGTCTAATTTTGATAAGTAGCACCTGATTTCACAAGGCATCTTCATTTAATAACCTAGATTTTTTCCTTGAATATTGTTCCAAATTAGTAAAGTTCTCCAAATTAAGATCTCATTGAGATACGTATTTTCCATAAATCATCCAAGCAGAAAAGAAACATTTTTTTTCCTTTAGCAAACAGTCCAAAGATATATTTTCGCTTCCAAATATCAATCAAACAGCATGTTGAGATAGTCCTAACTTTTCCTAGCATCACTCCTGCAGAAGCAAGGAAAATTATGTCCCTACTGCTCATTTAAAAATCTCACACACACACACCACCTCCTGCAAAAAAAGAGGATATGAGTTAAAACTCCTTTACCTCTGCAAGCACAATTTTTATCCAGGCTGGCATTAGTCTGTTACTTAGGTCTTCAGCTTTCCCATGACCACAAGCTGACAATCCATGTACTATTGCACCCAGAGCTAAAGCAAAACCATGGGTCTGGTAAGGTGAAAAAGACACACTGAAAAACAGATCTTCCAAAGGATTCTGTATTTTTTTTTAAAATCTTTATTATTGAAACATTACTTAAATATTTATTATTTCCCAATAATTAGACGTTATGTCTTTGTCTAAAATACTGGATGCTTTCTTATTTCAAGTATTTTCTTATTTCAAGTATTTTCTCATGTCAAGTGACATAGGATTTTCTGAGATTAAATACTGATCTTTGGCACATAGATCGCTCTGCAGCCTTTATTTTAGAGCAGACTTTCTGATACAAAGATAAAAAGCTGTAGCAAAGATAGTTTGTTCTGACTTCCTGTTTTCCAGATAAACATTCTAAACAGTTGATCAGTGTAATAGCACGTTTTGATTCAAAATGATTGCCTTTTTTTTCTCTCCCCCCCCGCCCTTTTTTTTTGGCAAGCATTTAACAAAAAAGAACACTCGCTGAAATATGGAGATTATTTTTGGCATTTTTAGAGGGTAACCCTAGGACACCAGGGATGAAACAGACACCTGGAAGAAGTTGTGGCTGTGATGCACCGTCTGGAGGCTAAGGGAAAGCAAAAATTCAGAAGAGCACAGTAGATATATTTTCCTACCAAGAAAAAGAATCTAAAGAAACACGTTCTAAAAGAGACAAAAATTGGCAGGATGCAGAGACTAAAGACATGAAGAACTCAAAAGTACCAACTTCGCTTCTAAATGCAATCAAACATGTAAAATCTGTTTTTATTTCACTGTCTGGTAATTGCTATACACTTGTAGACAATGCATCAATGGATCAAGTGGTAGTCTTGGTAATTGCATAGCATGCACAACACGCTCAAAGTTAATGCTGAAAGTAAATCAATATAATTTTCTTGAAGTTACAGTCTGGGTAAAGCAGCATCCAATATTAAATAGATAAGAGAAAAACACAACTGAAGCAAAGCCCAAATGCTGAATTATGACCTGCTGATTATTTTCCACTAAGGTCCGTAGCTTGTTCATGGCCTCCTCAGCCTCAGCTGCTTCAATGATTCCAACACTGAAAGCAGAGACACAGGAACAGGCCACAGAATAGGCAAGTACCTGAAAAAAATATTATTTAATTCTGTTAACCAGTGTCTGATCAAATTCCCTGTAGCAATGTGCACATGGAGCAACGTGCCAGCATGACAAAAAAAGCCATGATATTTTCGATTTATACTTTCAGATGTTACTCCCTCTCTGAAAGATTCTTCATTGATGATAACATTAAAACAAATACAACTAAAGCTTCAAAGTACTGCTGGTTTTATGTAGGTCAAACTCCTGATCTTCCACACAAATGCAGTTATTCTTCTCGACACAAGTATCTGATCATTATTTATGTGAGCATACACAACATGCTGTGATCCCATCAGGCCTACAAGCAGGTCCACAAGGCCAGAAGAGGAGCATGTAGTAGAATTGACTCCCACACACAGTGCATGACACTAGCCTCATGTCCTTGCAGAAGGATTCACAAGCGACACCAATTTTCTGTTCTTCAGCCTTAGACGTGGAGAATAAGGAAGTCTGAACTTTCAACAAGGCAACTGTGCCAACTGTTTAACCTCCTTTGTACCAAAGCTAAGCAACAGAACAACACATGACTATAAGGGAAGTAGAGAGCACCTACCTAATGTGCAGGATTGACAACAATTTGACTTGGAGCAAGTAATGCTCAGGTTGTACCTCCTGCTGCAGCAGGCCAAAGTTACCTCTCAAGTACAGGATTATATTCCAGCCATTTATAGCTCTGAAAGAGCCTCTTGTGCATCTCAAATATAGTAGTATTCATCCTAGGGTGCTGGCCAAATTTTACTCATGTAATTATCTGTACAATTCCTTACAGAGATTTTAATTGTAAAGGGTAGGTTTTGCTTCTCATCCCAAACTATCTCATGATGTTAAACAGCTGCTGCCTTTCATCTCAGAAGTTGCGGTATTGAACGCAATTTAAGTTCAGGAAAGCAGTTTGAGATCTCTGGGGAGAGATAAATTATTTCATAGCTGTAAATCATTTTAATGCATGAACAATAAACTGCAAAAGGCTAATCCCCAACACGTATGTACTGCCAAAAAAATTAAGCTCCATAAAAGAAGACCTTTAATAAAGAGCTTTCAGAGCAGTACCAAGAGGGGAAAGAGAATAACACTACCAATCTCTGCTAACCCCCTTAGAAAAAACAGGATTATGCAACTCAGCTGTTCAGCTGCTGCAGGCTTACGTACACCAGATACAGCGTTGCTTTTTGTGTGCAAAACACCTGCTTATTCCGATTCTTGTTTTCTGTTGTAAACTCGTCCAATTTCATCAGTTTCCCTTCCCAAGTTTTACCTCAACAAGGTTATAGACTTAGTGCACGGACCACTTCAAAATTTACAGGACATATCTTGGCAAAATAAATTGAAATGCATGTTCAACCTTAGCAGAGCTCAGTTTAAGTCTTCAAAACACAGTTATAAAGAGAAGAGCAAATGGGGCCATAGCAGCATTCACAAGTGCAAGATTCACACTAGCTAGTGACAGCAGCTTTCAAAGGAAACAGAAGGCATACTGAAGGAGGAAGTATTACCATTAAGGTAATCTGAGTGTAACCTGCTGTCTGCTTTCTAGTAGATCAGATGAGCAGTAAACAGCTGTATATAAGAGACCCATATCCACAGTTACTCAGGACCCAACTTCCAACAATTTAATTTGAGGTTAAGGAATCAAAGAAGCACTTTAAACAATGATGTCTGTTATCTTTTCAGGCAGTTTCTTAATGTTTGTGCAGCATTACAGGTTATTCTATTATTATTATTATTGTTTTCTTCAGCAGATATAAAACCATATATTGTGAAAGAAATAATAGAAACCAGGCATTCCAGTACTACAGATACAAAGCTTCAGTAAAAAGTCTATAGTTACTAAAGGGAGGCAACACAGTAAAAGGAAGATTTAAAATTTGCGATAGAATAGGTCATACCTCCTGGACCCATCTGCTTTGGTCCTCACTGCTGTCCAGGTATTTGCAGAGTTTTCGCAATGAAGCGGAAACATGCACTCGCGATTCTGTTTGGCTACTGTGACTCATAAGTGAAAGAACAAGTCCTACTCCCAAAATACATCCAGTGCTTAAAGGGAAGAAAAAAGAAAAAGGATTAAGAATGCTTTGGCTGCTCTGAACTCTCTTTTCACCCCAGCATGGGTTGCTGAGCAAAAAGACCTCTTGGCCTTGCCTGATAACTAGCCCTGTGAATAATTACTTACCCCAGTCACTTTTACAAGTGGTTTTTATTTCACACATAGGTGGTGCTTTTCGGGAGATACAAGATGAAAGAAGGGCGTAAGAAGAAAATGTGCGTTTAAGATAATAAGTCCTACACATCCAGCCTCATTATTCCTTCTGCCCCTGAAGAACCAACAGCCCCATCAACAAGCACATCAACTAGTATGAAGGAAGTATGGATACAAACTTCTACATCTGATTTATACTGATATCCCAAACTCTGATATCCTAGTTAAACACACTAATTGCAGGTCCACTGCAACACCCTTAGTATTAGGGTTTGTTGCTCTCAGACTCCTGCAAGAGGTGTTCCAGTTTGCAAAAATAATGAAATTAGTGATTGAGCCAGAGAGCGGCTAAGAGGACTGTACAGATTAAGGTATTCACCTGGATTTCAGAACATGAGTGTCAAATACACATGCTAACCCATATGTACTAAAATACGCATATGCAACAGTGGACCAGCCTCAACAGGGCAGACATATCCAGCACAACTAACAGTTTGATGCTGAGGATACTTAAAATTGCAGCAAGAAGAACATAGCTTCAAAATACATAATTTACTAGGGCAGCTGGCACGAACAGCTTCACGGTCTCTGGCTCTTTTTCAGATTTGACCAGAAATTCCATTCTGGACCAGAGAACTCTTACTAAATTCAGCACCTGTACTCCCACAACAAGTTTCAGTTTCCACAGGTCATCAGTCATAATACTGAAAAGTTTTGTCAGAAAATTCACAAACAGTTCTGGCTGCCATCATAAGATACTAAAAGCATAGCACATACTCACTGCTCTGAAGGTGATCTCTCACTGGCACACATACACAATAGCTTAAAGAAGCAGCTCTTATGGGAAGATAAGATTTTTTTCCCCTCGCCCATCTCCCTGAGCATGCCAGTGACAGACACTGCATGTAGCGAGCAGTCAAACGAACGTGGCTAGGATCTTAGGCATACTTCTAAGCTTCTGCTATCCAACTTAAAAATGGGAAGAGTTACTGCTTTTACTCAGCTAAGTGAAAAAAGAAACTTCTGAGAACAACTTCAGTCATATTTATAAGCTAATGTTTTTCAGCAACTGGGGATGATGATGATAAGCATGTCTAGAAGACTCAGAGTGGTGTCTTGGCAGTGGTGTCTTCTTTTTCCAGCAAAGAAGGTGAAACAAACATTTGGAATGAACATTTAAGTAACTGGCATATCTGAATTCATGAACAGCCAATAAAATAAGGACATGGCTTATACACAAGAGTTCTATACACAATTTCACACTATTGCTTGTTGACAAAAATACACAGAAAGAAAACAAAGTTCCTAATTAGAGCTGCAATTTTTTGTTGTTGACTCTTAGCAAAGACCCAAAACATAAGTGGGGACTGAAGAAAGGGTAAAACTTCACCCCCTCTGCTCTCCTTTTTGTAAGTAGCAATTGTTTTCACTTGGCCACCTTGTTCGTGATCTACATAAAATTAATATTTAAGTGGACTTCATCCACATGATATCTCAGATGTCCCAGCACATTTTAAGTGTTTTACTGCCAGTGCATCAGACATACTGCACTGTCATGACTCATCCTTGAATCTACTGTCATTTTTCTCAATAATGTAACTTGGCAGCGTACAGGGCAGTACAGACCATCACATCACAGAATGAAGGACTTAATGAACAAATCATGAAACAAAGTAAAAGGTTTGTATTTTAGGATGAAGGAAAACTGGTATTTTCCTGATAATACTGATAATACTGAGGTCAGTGGAGTTTGACAGGTTTCTTTAAAAACAACATAAAAGTTTGATGACAGTTTTGATTGAAAACGCCTTAAAGTCAAATCAAACAGCTATTGACCTTGCAAAAAACTCCATAAAAAGCAAGTCAGTTTAATGCTCCACACAGCAATTTGAAGGAAGGATACTGTGTATTTCAAGTTTCATAACAATTCGCTCTTTACCACATCTTTACTCAACATGTATCAGCATTTATCATTTGCTCAATATTTCTCCAATATTAATTCTTACAGATGCAAGCTAGTTCTGCCATGCAATAACTTTATACAAAAAGCCGTATTTGCAAAGATCTTGTAGAATTCATCCTCAATATGGGAAATGTAACAAGGCAAGCCAGAAAACTCTGCTGCCCCTTGATATTCTCAAAAACTTTTCACACGCAAAACTTTCAAAAGGTTGGAGTTAACCCAATCTTCAACACATGTTCTTCTTTGTTTGCAGGAAGGCGGGGAAGGGGAGTGGGGGGAAGCAAAACCTTCCAATACAGGGGCCATATGTACCGCTATGTTTGTTACCCGTATGCTGTACCATGACAACTGGAACCCTGCCTTAGATTTTTTTTTTTTTTGGTAATTATTTATTTATTATTTTTCCCCAGTACACTGAGGTTGATCTGACAAAAATCTATTGAATATAATCTACATGAATAACTAGAAAAGTTAACAGCCATAAATGTACATGCTTGCTGAATCTATGCTCTATGTAAGTCAGGCTTGGGAGAAAAAATGGGCTGTTATATAGCTTCTGTAATCAGTAAGTCTCACAAAACCCAGTAGCATAAAGAACTGTCTAAATCACCCGTCATACACATTTTCCATACATGCGTACACTGAAAAGTGGTGTATCATTGTGTATCAAGTGTATCAAGTGGTGTATTATTTCAGTTTCTGTCTAACGCAAGGGCAGATTTAAGGTCCACTCACAGATGTCTTGATAACGTCTGAGTGCATTCCATTTAAAATCAGGAGTAACTGCAAAGCTCCTAAGGCTCTGCAATCTATGAAACTATGTTTCAGTTAAAAACTGAAGAAGCGTCATATTAACATGCTTAACAATCTGAAATGTTTTTCCCCCTTTAAAAGATTATGAGTTTCACTTTTATCTGTCATAACCACACAAGAAAAAAAAAATGAGAGTACTGATTTACGAGCATTATTCTCACAGAGACCTTTTCTGAGAGGAAACTTCAAGTTTAGAGTATTTTATGCAATTTACACAAACATAGAGATTTTTGTGGAAGGTAACTGCACTCTCACCAAGGTAAAGCACCGGCTCAGGGAAAGATTCTTACTGCTTATTGAAAGCAACTCTTTTTTCTTCATTCCCACCCACCCCCCCTTTTAAAAAAAGAATTCTCCTAATTAAATGAAGAATATAAAAACAACATTCCTATCAAGGCTGACATGATCAGGGAAGCGTGGTTGTGTGATCTCCAGTTTGCATGGGACAGGCATTGATAAACCACTTTCTTATCTAGACACTCAAGGTAGATAAACAAAACAGACCAAAAATTCAGCAAAACCCTCTCCTTCTCGATAACGTCCTTCAGCGTGTGAGATGCCTCACTTAAGACCCCGGAGAAGCGCGTTACTGAGCAGAGAGGCACATTTTCTAAAACAATCAGGAGGCATGCCACATCGCACAAGGTGGGTGCGGGGGGGCCGGCAGGCTGCGGGGGGCCCCCGCATTCCGCTAGGGGGCAGCATGAGCCCGGACAGCCCCGGCCCGGCGGCGGCCCGCGGAGCTCCCCGCGCCCCGCAGGGCGACAGGCTGGTACCGGGAGACCCCCCGGCCCCGTGTAACCTCAGAGCAGCGGCAGGAGGGGATATGATTACTGCTGGGATTCAGAAAAAAGGGAACTCTATCCTTCCGCATCTGTACTGCATAATATACCTACCGTCAAAAAACTTGCAACCTATTTTAACGGAAAAAGAGAATCGCTGGTTTAGCACAGGTGAAACGCTGATGAAAAGGTCAATGTAACGCTTACATCCCACAGTTGTTGGCCATGCCTATCATACTGGATGAAAAGGCTGGAAAGGCCCTTGCTTTGGAATAGCAGTTTAAAAGTGAACAACTGCCAAACTTGGACAAGTCTGCAACATGTACAGCTTTACATTACACCTTTGCTCACCAAGAGTGCTCACGCTAGACACCAACTTACCATTAACCTTTAAAAAATGTAGCCATTACACCCAGTGTGAAAAACTACCCACCCTTCTATCTTCCCTCTCCTGCTTACCATAGTTTCATATTCTCCTGGCAACCTCTTGCTGCCAGAGAAGTCTGCTTTGGCTCTTCTGTGAGGCACGTATCTCCAGCTAATAATAGGTTGCACAAACAAGCAGCAACAGGTGTAACAAAGTGATGCAGCTGATACAGCCCCCTGTGCACCATGTGTCTCACCCTGCGCCACTCCAGAGGCAACCCAAATCCTGACTAGGCTATACAGGTTGACAGCCCAATGGTGTGCAACTGTGACCCGTCACAGCTCTTCAGAAGGTCCACTGGAGAAGAGGAGGGCAAAGGCAAACAGCAATTATTGCTCCGTTTCCTTTGAACAGGAAAGAGCTGGGCAGAATAATGTTCAAAATCAAATAAAACCCTACGCACCCACACTGAGGCACTCAACATACTGCAGTTCTTTCCCTTATTTAAAAGGGAAATGACTACTGTGGAAGACACATACTACTATGTTCTATTAGTTGTTTAATGGTAACTGACACGTGTTTTACTGTTCAATTATTCCAGGTTTGCCAATGCTAGTAATTGTGCAATACCTTTCAATAATTTCTTGCCCTGCTGGTGGACTGCTCCTCTCTTTGGGACACCTGAAGCATAACCTCAGGTGGTTAAATGAAATATATTTGCTTTACTCAATATTCAACATGCCATCCACAGCTGTTAAATGAACAGCCTGGCTCTCCCAGATAAATAAGCCATGTGAGGCAGCTGCTCCCGGAGCTCACACTGTATTGCACACACATGCACATTCCAGTAACAGGCTCCAACACAGAAGCGGCTAGACTTCATTGAACACCTTGGCAAACACCCAAGAGCACCAAGGAAGGACTTTCAAAAACATCTTTCATTAATGAACGGTAAGATGAGCAACCCTGCTCCTAGAACTGCTGATATCTTCCCACTGCCTGTGAGCAAGACTGTGTGGTTCTCCATACATGCCCAAGGTTTTTACTTGTGGGTTGGCAGGCATTAGCAGTTGGGTGGTCATTGCTTCTTTTCATCTTGCATTAGGGACTGTATGGAAAAAAACCTGTGCGTGTATGTGTGTGTTAGATATATGCACATATGCATACACTTATATATGTTCATATATAAAGTATTTTGTATATATATTTATTTATGGACACACTCACTTAGAAGAGATGGTACACAGAGGAATAAACCAGCAGGAACATCCTGAAATTCAACAACCACCAACTCACAGTCCTGTACCTGGCAACAGACAGGCTGGGACCAGAGGGGATGGGCGTCAGCTCCTGGGAACAGCCATGGGCACTGGTGGGCAGCAAACTGAACGGGGGCCAGACACGCACCCAGGCAGCAATGAGGACCAGCAGTGCACGGGCAGCATGAGCAGGACACAGCCATGAGAGCCAGGGGAAGGATCACCCCTCTACTCTGTACTCACCAACACACCTGGAATACTGCTCTGAATGCAGGAAAGACACTGACAAAACTAGAGTAAGTTCATGGGAGGCTACTGAGGCAGTGAGGCTGGAGCCCTTGCCCTGAGAGCAAAGGCCGTGGGGCCACAGCTGGTTCATCTGTGAGAGGGATGGCTTTGGGGGCACCCAACAGCATCTCCAGCACTGACAGGAAAGGATTGAGGAGATGTAGCTGGGCTCTTGTATGGTGGGAGGCCAAGAGGTAGCAGGCACAAGCTGAAACATCAGACATTCACACAGACATAAGGACAGCCCAAAAGCGGAGGCAGGGCCCAGAGACGTTATGCTGTCTCCAGTCCTGGGGGTTTCAAACCCTGACAGTAGAGCCTTGGGCAATGTAGTCCAAGACCATGGCTGAGTCTGTTTTGTGGAGGGATGTGGACCTCTGAAGGTCCTTGCCAGCCTGCATGAGTTGGTAATTCTATAGAAGTACTCAGAACAGGCTGTCTCCTTATCCTATCCTTATACTCTTCTGTGTAGAATTATGGAATAAAAGCATGAATTAAAAAGGTGGAGCTCAAAATAAAACAAGGTATCATCAGCAGCAATGAAGGAAACTCACTTGTACTCCAGACTGGTGTCAAAACAACAGTCTTCTAGCGCATCCAGGGACTTCATTAGAACTAAGTTCATCTGTTGACCGGGTACATCACTAGAAAAACAAAACAAAACAGAAACAAAAAAATCCAAAATGCAGCTCTGCTCTTTAAATCATACAGGATACTAAACCTCCTGCTAAGAATGAATGTGCCAGTAAATAGAGTTCTTTTCTTGCTGTAACAGGTTCTCATACTAGTCTGTAAGCAATAACTGTATGACTGGTCATTTGTGACACATTCATATAAACATACTCATATACAAATAATAAAAACGTATTCAGACCTTAACTGGCAACCATTATTGCTACAACACCCAGAAAGAAACCCAGCACCCAGGATTTGTAAAACATGCCTGACAGCAGGAGGAGGATACTGATAGAACATGATTTCAGCTAGACCTGTAACTATTATAAGCTGTTAAGATATTAGATCCGTAAATCTCTCTCTCCATCTCTTTGTCTAACTTATTGATAAAAAAGGAAGCATTTACATCTCACTCCAAAGATGTCATAGGGAGTCCCCTCTTACAAAACATGTACACAGTTTTCTTAATGAACAAGACACCTTTAATGCAAACTAACTCTATGATTTGATATTAGCTATAGCTACATCCTTACAGGTTTTGCTGTTGTTGCAAGCCAATGCTTGGAAGAATGTGTGAAATTAATCTTTGAAATTATGCAGGGCAGTGGAAGAGTAAAACTGATATAGTCCATAAGAAATTTTTAGATAAATTTAGTAATTCAAAACCCCTCACCAAACAAAAAGACAAAACCCAAAACCCCAAAATAAAGATTCAGATAGTCCAAAATACCAAGCTGATGTAACATCATTCTCGTTAAAAGCCTTTTAATGCTTGTGTGTAGCTCAGTTGTCACTACTGACTAATCATTCAGGGACAGCCCATGCCCAAATTATGTGGCTGAGTCAGAGGCAGCAAGGCATCAAGAGACCAAAACACGAAGATTAGAACACAGCAATGCTGCACAGTGTTTTAACACAGGCAGGTGCGTCAGAAACATTAGCTTCACTGAGCAAATTAACAACTGCCAGCCAAACCTGTTTGATACCTGTGCTTGTGCACCAATTAAACATTTATTATGGGTATACAGGCAGACAGAAACCCTAGTAGTCAAGAAGTTTGAGGAGTATAAAGCCAAACCTACGTCTTAATTTCTCTGGAATCATTGGAAATTTGCAAACTGGGGCCAACCCTTCTGTAAAGGAGGCATTTTCTACCAACTTCAGAACATCTCTTTGCTGCCAACATAGCTGTAACAGCACACCTCAAAGGCAGCTCATTACACTACTTCTGTTGTCGCTCCATCCCCATATGTGTAACTCACATGATGTAAGTGGACACTATCCAGTGTCCAGAACACCGCTTAGAAAAGAACTGATGAGAACTGTGAATTCTTTTACAATTAAATCTCCTAGGGCAGCTAGTCCCCTTTAAAAGCATATGTGTGACTCTTCTAGCCGAATGCCTTGCACATGTACCTTAGGATATTATGAAAATTAATCATTCATCCTGAAAGAATGGCAAAATATCCAGGATAGCACTGTGGGGGTGGGTGGTGAAGATTAGTAATAAAAGACACCTTTTAAGAAACGTTGCAAAGCCCCTCAAGAATCATTTGCCTATGACTTGTAAATACTTTAATTCCTCAGAACTTAAGGCCACATGCAGGAAAAAGAAGGAAGTTATTTGCACACCTGCATTACATATTGTAATACTTACCTGACTTTTTCTTCATATAAACGTGAGATGAACATCCCCAGACCGAGGCCCATGTGGATTTGAACAGCTTGAGACTCATCAGCATTTGGTTTCCCAGGTAACCTGTTAGTCAGCATATTCAGGACCTCCTCAACCTTCTCCTTGCATGATACAATGAAAACTGGCACCAGGAGAGACAAAGCAGTAGCCGCACAGGAACGAGCTATAATACTAGCAGTATTTTCACCTGAATAGGATTTCTAGAAAAACATAAAAAAGATTTTTTTTTTCTTTTCCTCTTGGGGGAGGGAAATAAAATTCCTTTCCAGGTAGTAACACTCAGCACTTTAGGAATTTAAAATAAATACCCATACAGCAAACAGAAGCACAGATGTGTTGCAATCTGGCAATAAACAGTATTTCATGGAATTGCCTATGGTAACTTTTCCATTTACCTTACCTTGTAAGCAGCTTAAAACTAGGGTAACTGAGAATATAATTTCTAAGCGTAAATAAGATTGTTAAGTATGAAACTGTAAACAAAGGATAAGACAGGGTGCAACTAGAATTTAACAGCTAGTCTGCACATAAATACATTGGTCTATTTTAGTTTTCACCTTCCTTGTTAAAATATCTAGTGGCGTGATCAGAAGGGCAAACAGAAACCAGCCATGATGTTAATGTACTTCTGTAATTATAACACACCAAGAATTCAGTGAGTTGGAAAAAGCACTACCTTAAAAGCATCACACCTAGGATGACAAAGTATCATGAGATCTTGCAAGATAACCAGTAGAGATGTTTTCTAGAAGAAAAATCCCCTACAAAGGTTTTTAATTCCTTTCCATTTTGAAAGGTAAAATCCACACAGCTACCTCTACTCATAAAGCAATGGACTGATTGTAAGTAATAGCCTAAAGTATATTTATCAACTTCCACATGCAACTCTGAAAAGGAAAAGAAAAAAATCCCATCAGGATGCAAGGCACTCTGCAAGACAGTGATTTCTATTGTGTGCCTTAGAATTTTACAAGCATAAGTTTTGTTTTGTTTTTTGGTTTTTGTTTTTTTTTTTAGACAGAGTGGATTTTAGAAATGAAACATTGTCACATTGTTCCATCTCAAAACCACCTTTTTTAAACAGCATTATTTTCAAAGGCAGGAGTCACAGAACAATTCGGAAAGAACTGCTAGTGCCAACCAAGTAGTTGAATCTCCTTATGTCCAACCAGTCTAGCGTTTATTTAACACTACATTTGATTTGGTGATCTATGTCCCCTATCTGTGATGACGGGGGTCATATGCCAGAGCTGACTCAGGTCCATCACTAATTTTCAACTCTTAATGCTAACATCTCACTACTGGACTAAACGCAGTTCATGAATGCAGTTAATGAAGTTCCGGTTAGAAAACATTATGATACATTAGCAGGCTGGTATTTGGCCTTGTAGGACCCAAGTTCCCTTCTGCATCCATGACACAAATAATCTCCAACCTGGTCATTTTGACCACAGATAGTCAAGAGTTCGCAATACCTATTCCTTAAGGTCTATACTGAGCTTTCAGTCCATCTCCAGGTCCTACTTAAGAACTGCCCAATACTTACACGGCTTGAGAATTTCAGGTTGGTTATCACACTGCAAGCACATATGATACAACTTCTACTGGCCCTCAGGGGTTTAAGAGGTACTGTAAAATAAGAATCACCGGCTCCATAACTATTAGATTTTGAGAAAGTACGCATTTCAGAGCCGTGAGGAATGGTGTCAGAATCACTGAGGAGGTTGATAGTGTGGTCTGAGGAGAGTCTGTTCACATTAGAAGGTTTTGTTTTGTACATACATGCTGAATATTCTAGGTTTTGAAGGGGGTTTTTTGTGTTTAAGATTTCCTTCATTCATGTATCCTCACATGTGGTTTTTACTATTTCGGTAATAAAGACAAAAAGTCAAGGCAAACCCAAATATAAGCAGAAAACACAATGAAAGAAAAAGAACAAAAGCAAGAAAAGTTTTGATTCTTCTATATTACAACTACTATAGGGCAAACAGAACCTGGAAACTCCACGCTAAGAACTCCAGGTATGAAATACAGATATATTCTCTTGCCTTTAACACCACAACACGTACCTGGTAGAACCATGGGAAGACTTGACCTTTAGGGTGATAGCGGCTATTCACAATACTAAAGAGGGTCTCTGTCACCATAGAAATCCAGTGTTTTGTGGGAAGAAAATCAGGTTCAGTCTGCAAAAATCAAACCCAAATATTAATTGTCATTGTTTCTTAAATCAGGTCCTACGTACCTGAACAGAAGCTTACCAGCTGATGTTCCAGCTTATGATCCATCAGGAATGAGATTATTTTGTCATTCTTATGTACAGTAAGTAGCACGATTTACTTGCCAATGCTGACCCTTCAGACACTACTTTTGATCAGGTACTGCTCAGTGAAAGCAAAAACGATGAGAAAAGAGGCTGGCTGGGTTTCGGTGTCCACCAGACCTCTATCTCATCTGTCAAAATCAACAAATAAATGTGTTAGTCATTATGTTTCTTGTGAGAAGGCGCCTACATACTCTGACTGCTTTCGTATATATCACACAGCAGCTACCAAATGGCATTCACTGAGCAGGGTGAAATTTGAACTTCAAAATGTGACGTGTTTCACATCCACTACAAGCCCCCCAAACACCTGGTCACATTGCTCCATTATATTCCACTAAGAGTAGAGAATCTCTTTCCGACATTGACTCACCTCAGGCATCCCTTCAGTGTCTGAGGAAAGGCTGCTTTCGTATTTGGCTACAGCAACTGCAAGACCAGTTAAGGCAAAAATAGAGTTTCCTTTCACCACTGGGCTGTCTCTGGACAGAGAAAGGCAAACTATTAAGAAGCATAATAGAGATGCAGGTAACAAAACATGTATCTCAATGCAGGAAAGTTATGCTACAGGTGGTCCAGGAGGGAAGGCCTTTGCACCTAGCAACTTTATTGGGCCATCTTCTAGCTCAGCAAAAGTCTATCGCATTTTATCTTCAGGAATTAGAGAAAGAATGGGGGAGAGAAGCGTTTCAGTCTTTTTTCTTTTTTGTCTTTTATATAGAAGCCTAGCACACACAAAGCTGTATAAAAACAGAAGCTTGCTTCCACTATAAGGAGGACTGCCACCCTGCAGAACAAGTGCCCACAGAAATGCACCAGTTGGTCTTAACTAGTACCACCTCTACACAGGACAACACAAAAAGCTCTTCAAACAGAGAATGCTAGACAGGCAGTTGCCACTTCACTGCAACAGCATCTGTCCAGGAGATTTAGCAGAGCAGCCATCATTGAAATTGCAGCTTAAAAAAAAAGTTTTGAATTACTCCCCTATGCTATGAAAACATTGAAACCTGTCATTTCCATGACATTGAAGAGTACTAACTTCTACCACAGTGCAAACCTTTACTTTCAAGGAACTCAAGAAAAAAAATATGCCACCTACAAATAAGAGAGAGAATATAACTGTGCTCAGTTTCATAAAAAGATAGATGTTGATATCCCAGTCATTCCCAGAAAAACATATTGCAATATAATCCTGCTGGAACTCTCTTAGTTGTTTTACAATAGCAGCTGAACAATACAACTGTACTAGACGACTTACAGTCTTACACTAGACCAGTACACAGTGTACTACACTTTTTGCATCAGTCTTCCATTTCTAAAAACTTCCTCAACTGTTGCTGTAAAAATACACCTACACTGCAAATTTAGGCATTTGTTCCAGATCCAAAGATCTCATTTTTACAATAAAAATATTTTCTGGATTTCTGGTTTGCTTTTTAAAATAAGACACACAGGTCTTAGTGAAATGTCATTGACCTCTCCTGTTTGAAACACTGAACCTATTTCCTTTCAGATAAGAGACACCTATGAATAATTACAACTAGGTACAACTACAACTGAGTTCTTTCAAATCTCCCCATATCTCTTGTCTTAAATAATTTCGTAATCTATGTATAGAACCTTTGTTGTTGTTGATCATTAACTTCTAAAAAGTTACATTTCATGGTTTACCTCGAACACATTTAGAAACTTCTAGATCTGCACACTCATTAAAGCTGGATGCTTTAAATTTAATGAAGGTTAAAAATATCATCCTAACAAGCCCCAGGAGGAAAAAGAGCACTGTCTTACTCTTTATTGAAAATATGGGGAAAAACCCCAGTATTTTCTTAAAAGAAAGTCATTAAACACAAGAAGTTCTAGAGACATGATCTATGCACAGGAAATCCTTCTGCTGTTAAAGAAAATTCATCACTCACTCCCAAATTAGGCAATGCTTCTACCTCAACTAGTTTTGCTAATGAACTTCTATAACTAACATAATAACTTTAATTTGGAGACACAGAACATGACATATTTAAAATTTATTATTTTGTTCCTCCTTTATTTATCTCTTTCTACTACCTTACCTTAACACAGATATTTATTGAGTAGCTAAAATATCAAATTCATCACTCACTCCCAAATTAGGCAATGCTTCTACCTCAACTAGTTTTGCTAATGAACTTCTATAACTAACATAATAACTTTAATTTGGAGACACAGAACATGACATATTTAAAATTTATTATTTTGTTCCTCCTTTATTTATCTCTTTCTACTACCTTACCTTAACACAGATATTTATTGAGTAGCTAAAATATCAAACAGATCTTCAAATTTCATCCCTCTTTAACTGACTCCTTCAAGATGGACTGACATGCAAGGAAATGGAACAGCTGGGAATATTTTAAATATCTGAACAATAAGTTAAAAAAGGAAAAAGTTCAAACCTTCATGGAAAGTCTTAATCAAAATCTCCAGAACTCTCAACTCGCAAAAGTATTTCAAACTAGTCTTTTATACATTTACAAGAATACCAATGTTGAAACAGTCTGTGAGATTTCACTGTAATTCTTTCACTGATGACATCTTTATGGTTTAAGATTTTCTAAGTACTTGTTCTTATAAGGATTCAGTATTTCTGATGCTTTTGCTTAACCTGGTGCAAGTGGCCAATTTCAGATTAACCAAGGGCAAAGCATAAGAGGAAGGTAGGTGCCAGTGGAGAGCAGAAGGAGAAAGTCAAACCACTTTAGCAGCCTATGAAAGAAGGTCAAGATACTTATTGCTGCCCGAAAGCCACACGCTAATTCTAATAGCAAATGAACAAGCCTGTCACAGTCTGAAGACATGTAATTTCCTGCCTTTGGGGGCATCTGGGCACAAGACAGACACCTTAACAGAAAGTAGGACAGTTTTGAAGAGCCCATATTCCACTAAAGACCAGCCAACTTCTAGATATATGAAGCTACTTGAGGCAAACAATCTGCTAGTTAAAAAAAAGAACAGACTAATAGTGCATACAGCACTACCCAGGCTTTACTCAAAACACTAGGCATCAGCCTTTCTAATAGACACAGTCAGTGGTAAAAATCTCAAAGCACAAGGTGAGGAAGAGTTCATTTCCTGAAGAGCAGTTATGGGAAATCTTGAAATTGGCAGATAACCAATTGCAGAAAATATTATTTTACACCTTCTGCCACAAAAAAGAACTCATTCTCATCTGTAATAAATTAGCAGTTCTTACTTGGAAGCACCTTTGATGACATCAGTCAACATATCTCTGACCCTGCAACAGAAACAGAAAGAATTTACACCATGTTCATTATACTATAGCACGAACTTAGCTAATTTCCCCTTATGCCTTACACATGTCCATCCTAGGTTAACAATTCTCATCTAGCTATCAGAAGACTTAGCGCAAATTAATCACAAGCATTAAAACTGTAAAAGTGCTTACGTACCACCCAACAGCTCTTCATGCTTATGTACACTACCAATGTTTTATAAAAGGGCTCTTATTTGACTTCATACCACTTTTTGTAAAATGCAGGTTCATGCAATAGCCATAAATCTGTTCTTTGAGCTGTTACACGTAAGTTTCCAGATTACTGTGCTATGTCTTAGCATAATAAAATGAGAATGTTTTACAATGGACAACCACAACAATTTATTCAACACTTACTATGCTGGAAACCACTATGGGCAATTACGCTGTTAGGCAGTAGAGTAACCTGAATCCACTTAAACGAAAGCCATAGGAGTAGTTACAATTTCTTACACATTATTGTAGTTGATTTATAATAGGCTACTTGTCTGCATTTGTTTAGTTTTGCATTCGTATCAAGATAGAAGCAGAGTTGCAGTGAATCTTCTATATTGCCAGGTTTGGGTAAAGAAAGAGATCCTCTATACTACAACATACAATACCATCCTGGCCATGACTGTCACCCTACAGAAACATATACACTCCAATCACAGTTCCAAAACATGTAATTAGCAGACTAAAAAATGCATGCCTTGTAAAACAGAGCCATATGTTATAAGATTGAGTTATACTCAGGCTTTAAAAGAAACCTACTCAGGCTTTCCTTCATAACCACACTGTTTTTGCACACAGTTTCAAACCCATCTACACTAGAAACACTTACACCAACTTGGCAAATGCCAATGCAAAATTGCACAGTATTTATACAATAAAGCATTAACACTAAAGCTTATATCAAGCTGTCCACAATCAGGTTAAACCCAGTGGGCAACACAAATGCTTAATGGGTACTGAAATTAGAGCCCTGAAGCACCAAACAATTAAGGGGGAACAGGAAAAGACATGAAAGCTAATACTGGGCTCCCAGTTCACTTACTGCTTTGATTTCTCTACTGTTAAAAGGAATTCTGTTCATTTTTGACATAGCTTACATTAACACTATTTAGGAATTAGAGAGCAGAAATCAGTTCAGGAGAAATCTACAAAAGCAGCATCGCTATAGGCATTCTTCTCACCTGGAAAATGTCTTCTCTTTATACCCTATCAAGAAAGGGATTGGGCAGAGCAACAACAGAAAATTGTGCCACTACTACATAAAGAATCTCTTCTACAACAGTATATCATTCTGGATCTTACTATGAAAGCCTCTAATCTAGACTTAGCTGGAATAAAACAACAGACACAAATTTCGTATTCCTGTTGAGTGGGACTTAGTAACACTGTTTTGACTGAAATGGGCAAAGGGCATTTTGGTTTCATTTGTACATACTTTGTTCCCAATGCACTTATGAACAAGCACAGAAACAGGTATTTATACTGTCCATGGATACGTAGTTCTTTCTCTCCATAAGCCTCCCACTTCCCACCTTGTCCCCCTGGCCATTCACATACATGACTAAATCCTGACAGACACAGATACTGCTCAGCTCATTGAAACAGAAGTAGTTGAGGATATGGATCACAGTGTGCATCATGTGCTTGGTTTTAAACAACATCCTCAGGCTCAACGTTGCCAACTCACCATACAGAAGTATGTCTCAGTTGACTACAACATACATCATACTATGGCTCACATTTCTTTTATCAAGCCATTTTCAGTAAGACAGCTCACTTAGTCTCTGCAAGTAAGTTTTGCTCTTTCCATAATCCTTCTGCTTTAACATGATACAAAACAAATACAGTTTTTCCCTCCTTCCAGTTGCTTACCCTACAAAGTTTCAGACACTGTAGAGGGGAAGGTACCTGTGAACCCATGCATATGGGAATCCTTACAGACAATTACCCAGTAGTCTCCTTCTTCCCGTGACCCCTTCCTCCCCTCCGCCTTCATCATTGTATCTGGTGGTTTGTTTTTTTTTTTCATTAGTGCTCATACAGTCTTTAAACTTGCAAAACTAAAGGCATTGAAGTCTTGCCCTCCTCTGCCCCCTCACTTGCCATTACAAGTGATCAGGAGCAGACAGGCACTTCCTTACCAGAGCCAGGCTGTGAATTGTTTGTAATGCACCTCTTCAGGATCCTCTTTTCCATGTTTTAACTGCATCTCCAGCTCTGCCTGCCTCCCCTGCAGAATTACAAAATAAGTCAGAAGTGGATCTTACATGGCAAATCATCATGAGATTTCTTCAGAGAACACTTAGGTAATGAATGTAGCCTTTCACTTGAGGGCTACTTCATAAGTGAACTTTACTGCTTTTCATATGGGATCCCACTGTAATACACAAAGTATTAAGTAAAAGAAGTCATATTTTTTATTCTGAGTGAGGAAAACAAGCTGCAGATGCTACAAATGGCCACGGATACTGAGACATCTTTCCTAGTCCACGCAAAGAGAAAAGTTCCATTGGGAAAGGGTACAACAAGCAGGGAATGAGATTTAGAAGCCTGCTAGTTAAAATGGATTCTAACAGCAAAACATCACTTTCTAGATTCACTACTTAAAGCAGAATTCCTCATCCTTTTCCTTTCTATGACCCCAACCTCCCTGTAACCTCCTACCACAGTTCCTTCTGTACCTTAAAGGAGTTGATATGGATTCTGGCCTCTAACAATTGTTATCTAAACATATTAAGCAGCTTTGCTTTAATGTTTAGTCTCCAACCGTGAAACAACTACATCTCAGCTTGTTCAGGTTGTCAGTTACAGCTCCTTAGCAGGTTATTAAGCCTTAAGTGAAAAATACAGGCACGTAAGCTGTGTTTTTCAGGTATGGAACACTTGTAGTTTGGATGTGCATAAAAAACTAAGAATACAAGAGAGTCCATCCTGTAAATCCAGATATCACTCAAAAGGTGACTCTCCACAGACATTAAAGGAGCATATACAACACAATAAAGAGAAGGCTGCATAAAAACTATGCAAAAACCTATTGCAATTTCCCCAAACACTTAAACATTGGCTTAAGTTCTGTACTAAATCAAGACCTGTAGGATCATCATGATGATGTTGATTTCAATCTCAAAAATATGCTGAATGCACAAATTGGCAGAAGTGCTTAAGCATGTGAATAGACATAATAAAAGACAAAAGGACTTTCAGGTGCCCAAAGGGGAAAAATATCCTCAGACAAGTGTTTTGGTGAACTGGACTCTATGAACGTCTTCCTCCAAAACTGTAGAAATGATTACTCTACTAGCTGTTCAGAAATACTGAATTATGTACTCTCCAGACTACTCATCTTATACTGCAGTCTCTTTTGGCCACCTCAAGATGAAATGTACTATAGAAGCATAAGGAGTAAGTAAAGATACTAGGTCTCCAGTGAGGGACTTCAGAAGCAACAAAAATAGGCTCTACTGCCCTGTAAAATGGCATGAAATCCCAGAGAGGCTTTCAGAAACAAGTCTGGTAAATGCCAAGCTTCTCATGAAATCTTGCCTCAGAGGAGAAGCAAAATAGGAAAGTAATTAAATGCAAGCAACAATGGCCCCCTCTATAGTTATGACCTAAAATTACAATTTGAATGGCTGCTGCCTGCTTTGTAATGGGGCTGGCTTGGCTTAGAAGCTGATATTTTGTTGATGGCCAAGATAAAATTTGTTTTGAAAATGTTAGAGAAGCATATGTTTTGCTACACAGCAAAACAAGGAACAGTCAAAGCTTCTAGAATTCACTCAGCAACCTGAGCTGCTCACACTGAAAACAGCTGATGTGGCCTGGAAATACAAACAAATAAGCCCTTCTACTAGCACAACGAGAGCCTTCTAGAAGGCAGCTATTTGTTAAAAGTTTTTTAGATCATTTTCCTGTTGAAAAAACAAGTGACACTACATTGCTTTAGATATCATGTCAGCTAGCCTAATGAAAGAGAGGTTAAGATATTTCCTAATCATTAGACAGGCTGCAAAAATCAAAAGACGCGTCTCTCACAGTGTGACAGCATTACATGCTGATTAAGAGAAGTTCTATTTAATGAATAGATAGCTTCTGTCTCCTTTGTGATCCTGTTATTACAGAAAGATTGTGCTGCCATTAACTGAAGACTTTTTTTTTTCCTTTTCGTAAGTTGTATTATTAAACACCTCAAGCTTCATTTTTAAATTATTGTAACTTGCATGGATGCTCTTGCTGGTAAAATAAAAGTCATACCACTTGAATAAGCATTAATGTGCACAATATTATGTACCTCGAGATTACCTGCAGGACTGCACTGTAGGTTCGACTCATAAATCCTAACCAGGACTGTGGCAGCAGGATAGAGCGGTGCCATTCAGAAGGTTGAATGTTAACCTGTGCAACACACCAGAAACGGCAGAAGTGGTTACATTAAGCCTAATATATGCAGAATGTATGTTCTCCAACCTGTGATTTGCAATCATTTGCTCACACCCAGAGGACATTACACATGGCTGTAGGAAACTAAAATGATAATGTACTTTGTTCTCCTTTCTGGTTTTACCCACACCAATTGCTTTCAACTTCGTTACCCAGGCCAGACAAAATTGGTTGCTCCAGGTAATTCAATAGATAATTGATCCCAGAGAGCGCAGTGGAATTATATGTGGCAATAAGCACAACACTTAATAGCACTGGTAGACAAAAATAAGTACGTAACAAAGATGTTAGTGTAGTTTATGTTTATCACAGTTTTCGTAAATCTTAGGTGCTTCTAAAAGCTTTAAACAGACACTTAAAATAAATACAAGTAGATGACTATCTAAACACAGGCGAGATTATTCAAAAGGAGTTAGTATCCATGACCAGGGTATATATAACTATGTTCAAGTACATAGTTTAAACTTCCTTTAAGAAAAAGAATTGTTGAAAAAAGAAAGGAATCACAAAGTTTCTTTCTAGGAAGCACCAGTATAGACCTAACAGGAGGAAAACAACACCACCTCAAAGATAGTTTAAAGAAATACGCAACAGCTCTCCCTGCCTGCCTCCAAATGTTACACAGGTATGCCAGCCTCAACTTCACAACAAAAGAATAACTCAAACAGTCAACTACACAATCTGATGTATGTGCACACATTTTCCTCAGGAGCCCAAGGTCGTTCTTTTCAGTAAGCACTACAGCAAACTGACTCAAAGACTTTTTCAAGGCATGTTGAAAAACAAAAATGAAGTCAAGCGATCTCAGTGACAAGCAATTTTCTAGCCCTTGGTAGCTTAACGAATTACAGGGGTAAGTAAACAGAATGGGTCACAAATTCAAGGTCACCAAGAAAGTTCTTCCAGGCATTAGAGTCCTGCAGGATATATGCACCTCTCTCCCGACAATCTGTATGTTATGCAATCTATAAATCAAAATATATTAATTAACAAAAAATGTGTATCACAACTAATCAGAAGAGTCTCTATTTCCCTCTCTCCATGACTGTCTTAATTGCAGCAACATTTTATTAAAGTAAGACAGGAGTTGAGGTGTCCTCTCCTTTTAAACTGCTGTGTTTACAGACCCACAAACAATATAAGCTCCGTAATTAAAATGATGGGTGTGCATTGTTATATCCCATCATATTCCACTGTGGGCATACAGAATTGATTTCTCTTGCTACTGTCCAATTATTTCTACTGTCTGCCTCTACCAAAAAGATGAAAATGTCATCACAGCCATTTGGACTCCACTGGAAATAAGTTATTTAATCTCAGCAGTTTCCAGGGTAATCAGTTTTTAATAAAGGAAAGGCAAACACATCAGGTTAAGGCAAGATGGGATATATCTCAGTATCTGCTGTTTAAGGCCTACACTTTCTATTCTAAATTAAAAGAACATGCCAGGCTCCCTGAGTTATGGAAAAACCCTGTGAGCTGTGATCAAAAATTGTGCAAAGCCCACCTAGAGTAACTAATCTTGCCAAGCTTAATCCCAGAAGGTTATTATTCTTCCTTTTTATTCCTCCTATTTTATTTTATTACAGAGACTAGTCGCTGTTACCATGTAAAACACTCCATGCCTCGAGGTATGCAAAAGCTTCCTTTCTCCATCATGTGCTCTACTGGCCAAGATAATCAATTGAACTCCCCTTGTCTGTTAATTATCTTCCTAAGTCTTCCTGCTTCATCTCCTTATTTTATGCCCCTCATGATCTACATGAAGCAGTCAATATTCTTTCTTTACATGGATTTTATAACAAAAAACAAAGGACCATGCTAAAGCCTCATGCCCACCGCCAGTGGTAAACTTAAAACAGTTTTGAGTAAGTACTAATACATCTATACAAATAAATACAATCTTAAAGTCAACCAAAAGAGATGACCTACTCTACCCCACAACCAATACAAATATGCCTCGCAGAAAAAAAGAAACCTCATCCTTAAATGCCTCAGTAACACTAGTCCTTCCTTTTTAGCCAAAATTTTATTCACATACCCTCTCATCTCTACTCATCAATTCCTCCAAGTTGATGAGCAGTCAAGGCTCCAGTCAGAATTGTTTGCCTTAGGTCCCTGAGGCATCTGCAGCAACTCCAGTCTTCCCCTTTGCCTCTACTCTGAAACTATTTTAGACTTGTGCATTTAGATTTGTCTGGTCTCATGGTGATCTATGAAGTTCACCATGTAATCCACACTTGTGCACCAGAGCAAAAACAGGCCTTCAAAACACTTCAGGTGCTCATACAGGAAATATAAAGCTTTAGGTGTATTGTTGCATTTAAAGCAACTAGACAACATGGTCTAATCAGGAACGTATTATTAGTACCTTGCACATCTTATCTAAAATTTGCAGATGTGCTTGATGACCAGCAGAACTGCTGAGCAGCTTTTGATTAACTAACTTTCTTCATGGCAGTAAACATTTTGCAAATATGTGGAATGAAAGGAAGACAAGAGGGAATAGAACATCTTCACGTAACAGAGAACACTCAAGTAAATTCATCTACGACTGGAAATGGTTGGACATAGTGCTGAAGATTATCACATAAGCAGTGCTGATACCCGCTATTTCAGTACAGGAAACCAGCAGTCCTTACTTCTCCTCTATCACTGGATACACAATAACAACAACAACTACATTAAGCACTGGTTAACTAATACTAGCAAGCATAGACAAAGATGACAATAAGTGACGTTCAGATTCTTTTGAGTGTGCAATTTATGTGTAAAAAGAAATTGGGTGGGTGGGAGGCACAGGGAAAGAGGCTCAAGGGACTTCTGAACCAACGACAAGCGGTTGTGAAACACCGCCACACTGGTCCTGGGATGTTTGTAGGAGGCAGCATAGCCAGACCAGGCTGCCAAGTAGTTGTCAAGGAAGAGCTCCAGCCTGACATCTGAGGCAACAAGACACAGCATAAGCTAGGAGCTAGTAATCTGAGCCTATTGATTGATGCTTAAGAAGGACATGTCTCCCTGAAAAGACACAAGCATAGACTGTGTTGGCCAAAATCCAAGACAGGGAATGCTGGCAAACCACAGGAGATACTACTCTTGTACTTCAATGCTTCCGAACACACATGGCACAAGTTTTGCATGCTTCTGCAAGACTGGAAAGTAATTTCCAATAAAATCATTTCATTTGAGAATTGAAACTGAGAAGCTCATTTCCCCTCTCCAGTGCACTCCCAATAAAAATCAAACATCATGGTAAGATCTGGATGAGCTTTCTTTCAGCACTGGTGCCTTTGTGCTGCCACAGATCTTTGTATATCGCTTATTTGTTTTGCACTGATACATAGCCAGCAGAGGGCACACAAAACAAATTTAGGGAACAGTGAAATTAAGCATGTTTCTATCATTCCCTGCGTATCTAATTGAGATAATACTGTTTAAAGAACCTAGAAACTATGATATCATTAATATTTATGGCCCGTCTTAAAATCTGCTGTAGAGCAGGGAGACTGGGAATCCCAGTAAGTTCTTTTACTAAGTACAACAGGTTTCCACCTTGATAGCCCTGCCAACTCACGTGGTCCCTAAATTCAGTTCATCTCTAACAAATGTGTGGCTGTGAAAACGTGTTTTAGGCAATACCCATATATCAGTGAAATGTTTAGGCATGTATTTAAATGCCCGTCTCACATATGGTGCATATAAAATGCAGCCTCAGTGATTTCATTAATACGGCTAGCATTACATATCCATATCAATGAAATAGTGAAGTAGCATCTCTTCTCATCTCAAATTTTGCTTAGAGGCTCTTTTTAACATACTTGCATGCATACACTTCCAAATCCTCCCCCCAGCATTCCTCTGTGAAGGAAAAAAAAAAGTCTGTCTTTCTCCAAAGCACATTAGACTGAGGAGGAGAAAAGCAAAAATCTGTCAATAAACTTACTTCCTGAATACTGTTTCATCACTGGAGGAGATACATTCAGTAAATTCAGTACGGGAAATCAGCACAAAGTAGTTCATAATCTGAACTACATCCATTGAAATACCTAGGCACAGAAGAACACACTACAGCGAATTCTGTTCCAGAAAATCCAATCATCATCTTAAGGTACTTCACGTACAAGGTTTGAATAAGCCCTTGAATCTCTTGATTACATCAAAATCAAACCAGGAAAGAAATGTACAGAAGGAATTTTCCACTTTAGTGCTCAAAGATGCATGTCATCACAGCACATCTAATGAACACACTTAAAAGAGAAGCAGGGAATGCTTCTTCCGTGAGTATACAGAGTGCCTAACATGATTATTATTTGTAGAGCAGTATTTAATACTGTACAACTCACCACTGGCACCCAACTTAGCAATTGTGCCTGTAAATATTACTAATTATTAGGGCAAAATAACTGTGCTATTTCCAACACAAAGAAAGCACTTGAATATTGAGAAACATGCAAAGGCAAGACCATCCTCCTTTGTTTTAAAAACACTGCACCGATTCAGACTGTCAAAGCCACCATTTACTACATCTGTATGCCAAAAGCAGGCTGCCTCTGTGCTTTTCACATGTAGCATGAACTGTTCCCTTCACCTCCACCAAAGAAAGAAAACATGGGTAGCTAGCTGAAAGCCTAATAACTTAAACCCAAAACATGCATTTACAGAACCATCAAAACATAAGGTACATGACGTGAACATATGTGACTATTCATCCTCATTCATTTTCACAACAGAGAGAAGTGGTATCTCTGGTAAGGGAGTGGTAAGTGGTAAGAGATTATTCCTATAAACTCCTAGGAAGAATTGTTCCAAAAACTGACACAGTCACAGGTAATTATTAGCTAATCTAGCCCAGGTGACTGTAACAAACCTCAGGGACTTCTTGTACAGTGTGATCCAGGCAGCTGTAGAGAAAACAAAGAAAACCCATGGTCTATGTGGCTTCTGACCACTGTGACTACAGTAATTTACATGTCCTCTCCAAGAGAGGTTAACAAGCTCTGTTTAATAATCAAACAGCACAACCCCATTTTTGGGTGAAAGATGATCTTCCTCTTTCAAGTCACCAGTGACCAGTAAAGAGCAATACAGCACTTCAAATGCGCCATTGTTTATGGAACATATGTTCTGCCTCCCATGAGATGCCAGTTCAAATAACAAAAAAAAAAACCCCTTCTGCATCTTAATCTGATCCTGCTGACAGGTATTACAGCTGCATCCAATCCCTCAGCTAGACTAGCACCTAGGAGGTAGAATAAGTCTGGCCCATTAAGGTTTAACAGTAAATTACCTTTTTACTGTTGTTGTTACTGTTAGATTTGAATGGCAGCTAAACCCAGCTATTTGTTATTTGAATGCTGTATAGACTTTTAAACATACAAGAAAAAATTCTTTCCTCTGCATACAAACCTCATGTAACTCAGTTTTTGTGGTAGCAGAATCTCAGGCATTGCACTTTTACACATAAAGAACCTCACAAAAATGAAACTGGTTGCCTCAAGACCCACGCCATGCCCCAGTTTTCAAAAAACTAAGTGTAATAATGGCAAATAAGCATACGCAGATAGACAGATATGCAACCTGTAGGTTCATATTCTACAGATGTGAGCATAGATCAAATCACTGAAGAGATAAAAATGTTATCACCCCAGTATGGCAATTATATTGATGACTGCTAATTCCTAACTAAGGAAGTGACAGCTGCTGGGGATTGTTAGAGACAAAATAAACGGATGCTTGCTATCTCTCAATTAATTGTAATGTCTTGGTGTTTACATCCACCTCACAGTTTTCTGAGCTTTATGCTGACTGCAATGCTTCAAAGGCAACTTTAAGTCTTCTTTTTAACGAAACGCTTCTTTCTTTACTTAAAAAGTCACTATAAGAGTTAAAAAAAAAAACCAAAATAAAAAGGAATCAAAGCAGTAGTAAAGAAGTGTCATTCTGGTAATTTAAACCCCCTAAAAAACCAGCTTAATGTGCTGTGTTGAACTCTGAAGCAATGACTGCAAAAACACGTTAATTCCTAGAGCCACTGTAGGGAAAACATGAGCCTAGGTCCTACTAACTCAATTTTCTTAGACCAATACTGATATTTGATAGCTTTATAGCTTAAGCTCCCTGTTTTTACTGTTAAACTCTGCTCTCCAGAAGAGCACTGAGGACTAAACAAACACTATGGCATGAAATTCAGTCCAATGAGCCCAGGGACTCACTTTTCTTCCAGCCAAAGGCCCAAATACCTTTTTCCTGACAACCCTAACTCCAACTGTCTCTATGTACAAAGGAGAAAAAGGCAAGAAAAAGCTGTTTTGTCCTTTAAAGCAGTGTAAGCTGAGAACAGAAATACTGATATATTTTGATCAAAATTTTACAGTTATTGTGAATTTTCACTAAAAGGGTGCAGTTAGGATTGTCTGCAGATGTTTTGTGTTTGGGTTTATATTTCAAACATACTTGGATTTCTTTTTAGTTTTACTCCACCTTGAATTAATTGACTTCATAAAATACTGAGATACTTAATAAAATATTTCTGTCTCCAGTCATTGCTATGTATTCATTAACTCCATCCAGTTCACCACATTCAATTAAAAAAACAAAACAAAACACCAAAACACACTTTGTCAAGCAAACCATTTTAAGATTCTGTTTCTATGAAGGTAGCTTGTTAGCACAAGAAAAGTTAATTTTTGATGTGCTGCTGGATGTTATAAACACTAGTACACACAAATAAATAATTTAATTTTTTTACCAGAGATTGTATTTGGTGCTTTAGTAGGGTAACAGGTGAGTATTTACAACATAGCAGTTTAGAACTGATCTTTATCCCTCTGTAATTTGGCTTATGTAACACTTTAATACATGCCTTTTATTATAATATATTTAAATAAGTTTTTGTCCAGAACCTCTGGCACTGAACCCAGGTCCCACGGAATGAAGCAACTACATAGAAGGCAGAGCTTTTCTTTCCGGATGCTATGCAAGCCCACGCCTCATTCATAACTCGTTACTCTAAATCTGCTCCTCTGACATAGTTTGCAATATCCTTGTGGACTTCCCCTGGTGCTCTCCACTGGAGCATCCAAGTAGTTAGAACACATTCATTAATTTACTTGCACACTCCTGTGATGATGAGGGGTATTATCTTCAGTTTCTGCTTTCATTCTTTAGCAGTAAATGTGTCAAGATGGAAAATATCTATTAAATTTGCATACATGATTAGATACCTTGAGATCTGTGTTTATCAGTTTCTGCTTTCATTCTTTAGCAGTAAATGTGTCAAGATGGAAAATATCTATTAAATTTGATTAGATAACTAGATACCTTGAGATCTGTGTTTAAGGGTGGTTTTTTTTTTTTTTGGTTTTTTTTACTAGTTTGAGAGAAGAACTTGCCATCTGAAGTACTTCATAACCCTGTTGACACTGCCTTCATAACACAGCACCAGGGAGGGATTTCAATACCCCAGTCCAACTGGTGCAGACTGGCTTCCATCCTTGTACCACTTGGCCTAACTTCTACTGGGATCCACATGGTGTCTCTGTGGCCACAAGACACGATTGTCACTTTTTGTGGCTTTTCAGTTCAGAAGGACCAAAATGATATGATGTTGTATGACAGGTAAAAATTTTATGTGTATAAAACACGTGGAGGTGTTTGAGAGATGGTACAGAGCTGGAAGACTGCACTAGGTAGAAGCAGCCAATTCCAGCATGGTACACATTCACATCACTTGACTGGAAACTTTGGGCAAACTATGCTGCAAACAGGTTTGCTAGAGAGGGAACTAGTTTGTTTGCTCCAAAGAGACCGAGGGAGTGAACCAGTACAAATTCAGTGTGAACAAGCAGGGAGCAGGACCTGAGAGCAAAGCCAGGAGGGAGCCATGCAGTTGCATCACAGGATCAGCATGTAGCCCCCATGCATTTTCCACTGCAGACACCTGTGTTCTGTGTCAAGCTTTCAGTTTGTAAACAGAAAACTCTCCAAACCCTGTGCACGCAACCTTCCCACTCAAAACCTGTGCTATATTTATTTCATAACAGAAGGTGTTTCGTGTCAGTGATTTTATTAGCATCACAAAGGAATTTTGCAGCAGGTAGGCTCCATGTCTGTTGGATGTCAGTCACAAACCAAAACCAGGACCCAGACACGCTCCCACCTGCAACCCATATCTCATTCATTCTACCTCTTCCAACTTCTGCAACAAGTACAGTATGAGTGTTAGATAAAACATTTCCTTTTACTACACAGTTCTGGTTCACTGTCAACGCAGGATCCATCCTGTGCTCTGAAGAAAAGGCTCCTCTGTGCAAAACAGCATATAATCAAATTATCTTTAATAGCACCGAATTGCCTGTACATGTGACAGAAAGGAGGAGTAATGAAACCATTTAAGCTTTTCTATCCTGGAAAATTAGAGCAGGAACTGGTATTGCTGTGGGGTGGGAAAGAAAAAAAAAATCTTTATAATATCCAGACATTCATACATTGCTTTCATTTCTGGACATACTACCTAAGACTCAATCTAAATTTTATAGAAGTTTTTTTTTAATCATCATCTATGCTCTCTTGCTCATATCAGACTGATATAATTCATACATTCTTATTCATGGCCTGTGAGCAGAAACTTCACCCTCAGATGCATGTCATTAACCTCTGCAGCAATGCAAAACGATCGTATTAACAGAATTATTTTATGAATATTTAAAGACATTAATACACTTCCACTTGTGTTAGTAACTGCTCTCATTGGCATAAAATTGGGAAAGAAACACTTACTTCCCTAGATCCAGTTTAACTACTTACTTTGTTTTACTGCTCTCCAAAATTTTCAAAGATCAACTTTCCTATCAACCATAAAAGTGGCGTAATTCTAAACTCTCTGAAAGATTTTGTTTCAAGCACTTCATTTTCTGTAATGATTAAGTGGGGGGGTTATTTCATGCCCTTTTCCCAAAACCACACCAAAGGTAACTGCGTGGTTTCAGCGGCGTAAGCCTAACAGGTCAGGGAGCTGAAACATTCAAGAGAGAATAAAATAGCAAGTCTTAGCAAGGTGTAGATGTCATTTCCCAACAGAGTCCCATCATTGTTCAGACCTGCTATTCACCTACAACTAGTTACACACGGCAGGTGTAAGGCAGGTATAGTAGCCTGCAAGGCAGATGAAGGCAAAGGTCAGCTTCTGTTTGTTCTACTGATTTTCACAAGAGGTATTTCAGGAGTGAACACTTAAAAAGTATTTACATGTTCAATTCAAGCTATTGTCCCTCACAGCAACTTTAGTTAATTGTGATACTAATACATGCCATTGCTAGCTGATACTAATTCCTAATTAGCATAAAGAAATGAGGTAGTAAGGCAGGGAAGGAAGCATACTACTTCTGAAAAGGGAAGAAAAGCCAGCAACTTACCTCATGAATGAGGGCTACCAACATTTGCTGGAAATTGCGTCCCCTGCTGGCCAGAAATCGATTAATAGGCTTGCCATCCTTGCCCATATGGACTGGAAGGTCGTAACATAACAACATGCCAGCTTAAAGAGGGAGGGAAGGGGAAAAGAAAGGTCAATACCAATACTCATGCTAATAGTTCAGAAGTCTTGCATAAATCAGTGGAGAACCCAAAGCAAAGTTAACTTAATAAAGCCAACAATTTAAAAGTATATGTAAGCATATGCAAGTGGCGTAAGACATGATTGTTTCTTAAAGTGATTCACTCTCAGATTCATAGAAATCTTCGGGTCAAAGCATGTATACTTGTCTAACTTCAAGAAAGCGACAGCTTACCTGCAAGGCCTGGCGTCATGCCTGGTTGTTTGTTCCTCTCATACATTTTCAGCAAGAAGTTTGGAACACCTGCCACGGTCTTCCCCTGGTCTGAGCGTGTGGTCCCTCCTCTCAAGGCAGAATGATACACACCACGGGGCATGTTGGTCATTTCCTGTTTCACAAGTGATACTGCAAACTCTTCAAATGCTGGATGAAGTGCAAGAAAATGAGGAGAGAGGAAAGGGAATATCAGAGCCTGATGACTGAGAGACCAAACAAACCCTGAAAAACCCAAAATGACACCTGTACTTCAGGGGAGATATGCTTAGATAAACTAGTAATGACCATTCCGATGAAAGCTCAAGGTCAAAGAACTGAGAACTCTTAGCAAGTTTCTCTGACACCATACTTGCTGCCACTGCAACTTCAAGAGGCTCTGAGTAAGTCATGTGAGATACTAAGGCTGGGAAGAAAAATAGCCTTAACTATTCCATGAGCTGTTGACTGCATTCTTTGACTGCTACACCAATAACACTGGCACATGCTGACAGGACAACAGTAAGAAAGAAAACCAATGTTTACCAACATAGTGAAAAATATTGTCTCTAAAACCAGGTTGTTCTTAAGGAGATTTAAAAGAAGCACAATGTAAAGAGGGTAGACGGAGAGGCAGCATGTATATGCAAACAGGGGATACAGAGAGAATTACCTTGATTTCTGTTACCATAGCAGTACAAATTGTTTATTAAGTTCCATGCTCTCAAGCTATGCATTTTAGAGTCTAACCAGGTTTAAAATTATACAAAAGTTATTGTTCATTTGTGAAGTCAATCTGAAGCAGCCTTTACAGGCACACGTTAGAAAAAGGGTCGTGTTCCTGTAAGTACCGTGTATGTACATATATATGACTGCACGGTGTTTGTTACCACATCACAACTGAGAGCCAACGTTGTACCAGCACCTTGCAAACCCGGTATGTTTAAAAGTCTGTTAGTGCTTCCGTTACACAACTGAGTGTTAAGGGGATTTATAACAATTGTTTCACACTAGGCTTGAAACTTTGGCATTCAAGTTCCCAAATCACATGCAGTCCTGCTTTGACTAGGAACTAGAGGACAAAGGAGACAAAAGGGCACTCACTCATCCTTTCCGGGTCCAAGAAATACCTATGGCAGCTTGGAATAAAATAGTTTTATACTGGAAATGCTCTTTCCCAATTCAACTTCATAGTGGAGTAGCAGTCTAAATCTGATGGGTTTTTGGAGCATGGCTGGAATGGCAGCTACATCTGGGGATTTTTTTTCTCCACCTGTAATGCCAATATTCTTCAAACAAAAACCTCAGAATGAAGTTAGCAATCTTCACTACAGTGATTCAGACAGAAACTATAAATCTTTGTCCCCAGTCCTCAACACTATATACTCTTTCAACAAAACTACATTTATTGACATGAAAATTCTATCCACCTACCTGCCCCAGACTTTGATAAGAGCTTTTTTGTTTAGGGTGGCTACATCAATAGAGAAGAAATTATCTGAAAGAGGACAGCTCTTTCTCTGCTGGTAACCATCCACATTGACAGAGACACTCTAGCACAAGTAGTATCACTGCTGTCATATTACTGCACTTGCTAGTTATGCCAAAGAACTTAATACTTACAAGCCATTCAAAAGCAATTCTTCATGCAAGAGATACAACTTAAGGATCTAGGCTGCCAGACAGAACTCAAACTAGAAAATCTGGATAAATTTAATGAAACAACTAGATGTGCAGCAAATGCTAAAATACCGTATTTTAATGCTTGGAATCAGACTGAAGGAAAAAAAAGAGGTAACTAACATCACAGGAACAAAATTCTTAGCATCTTTCCTGCAGAGATATACCTAATAATAATAATAATGCTGTTGTCTGAAGTTTATAATTTGTTATATGGGATTATTTTTAATTCTCTGACTACCAAGTTTCAGACAAGTCTCAGACTTCCAGAATGAGAACTATTTAAAAAAAAATAAGGCTGTCATACCACTTCTGATACCCTGTGGACTCTAATGCTTTGACACAATATGGAAACTGAAATGGCAAATCAGTTCTAAAGGAATTTGAGAGAAAATACTATGTAAAAATTCACTTTCCAATGCTTCACATAAGCAGACAGCTATGGTAAACTGGAATTGCAGTATGTTCCAACCAACTGCCGTAGAAAGCCTACTTTTACTTTGTTTCCTAGTCTTCCTCAGCTCTGTTGCAGAAATAGGCCCTATAGATTTGTTTGCAAGCTTAGACATTTGCCTCCCACAGAGTTGGAGAAGGCACTTGGAAAAAAACCCCACAATTCAATAGTAATGTCACCACCAAGCCCACCTTCTGGTTGGAACCTTTTAACTGCAGCTGCCATAGCATTAAGTGTTCAACTCTTCAGGAAGAAGCATGCGGAGGCTGAAAAAACCTAAAGATTTTCCTCCTCCTGCAAGGATTAAAGAAGAGGGAGGAAAGAAAAAGAAGCAGCAATTCAGAGTTTAAGGAATCAGCAAGGAAAAGCAAGAAGAAGGGAGCTCTCACAAGTAGCAAGCTAAACTTCCTTTAGAAGTTTCAGTGCATTTGGTGTGCACCGACAAGGACTTTGGGGGAAACTCTGGGAAACAGAGACTGCCTTCTTAAAAAGCATCTCGGTCCTTCTCCTTCTAAGCAGTAAGGAAATAGTGAATTAAGCTCAATAATGTGTAACAGCAGGATTCCAGCACATGAGATGGCACAGATTCAGCTCCGACAGAACAGACTTTGCTGCTCTTGGCCTATCTTGGACATTGTCTCATTAAGGCAGTTTCATACCCTTTCAGTGGAGCAATTAACTCACAACAACCACCCCTGCCAGTCACTAAAGCTTTTGCTCAACTGTTCTGTATTCTGCGTTAACTAACAGTATTAGAAGACAATGACTCCTCTGAGGGAGAATCTATTCAGTGAATGTTTGGGTTGGAAAAAGCTATTTGCATATATGTTTTTAAACTAGTCTGAATAAAAAGATGCAGCTACCACAGTCTGTTCTCTAAAGTCCATTTTGGTTTCCCATCTTCCTGGTAAGTTGCCTATCTCAGCATTCATTACACAGCTTGAATTTTCTGCCCAGATGCATCACTCTCTTTCGTTGAAGCAGGTTATGTCAGTCTTCCCCACAAAGCTTCCAGAACTTACTAGTTAGCGCATATAGACTCTCTAGGTGAGGTTTCGCATACTCCAGACTCCAATGAATGGAGTATTTAATGAACGGATCTTTCTAGGAGCCCCCACTGGGGGAAAATACTACAAAATACTACTACTATCTCGTGACAATGTTTACAGGTTGCAATCACACATCAAGATCCCAGGCATTCTACAAACAGTGAAATAACAATGCCTGTGTCCAGGCACTAACGTCACAATCTTGTAACTGGAAGTGAAAGATAGCATTAATGGAAGTAATCAAGTGAACATTAAAAATCCCAAATACTAAAGGTGATTCAACTGCGTAGGTGTCAAAACAAGTGCATCAACCAGAGACCATCTGTTGAAGCATACTTTAGTATCAATATGCATCACTAAAATTAAGCATGAAGCATAGCACTAATATATTTACTGATTAAGTAGATTTTGTATACAGCATTGTTTTAATACTATTAATACTCTGTTTATAAAACACTATGGTTTTGGGTGTGGGTTTTTTTTCTTCAGACTGTGCTGGGCTAAAATACAGAGGAAAACGTCTGCTCAGTCCTCCCTATTGAAGTTGTACTGTGATGAAACAATGGGCACTTGAAGTAAATAATAAGCAACCAGCTTTTCCTATAGGACAGATAAGGTTTTTTAAGTTATGTTATAAGCATTCTTTCCACCATCAGGACCTCTGACCCGCTGTCTTCCTAAAAATGGGTTGGGGGTTTGGTTTTCCTCCGAACTTTTATTTATAAAACACTATGGTTTTGGGTGTGGGTTTTTTTTCTTCAGACTGTGCTGGGCTAAAATACAGAGGAAAACGTCTGCTCAGTCCTCCCTATTGAAGTTGTACTGTGATGAAACAATGGGCACTTGAAGTAAATAATAAGCAACCAGCTTTTCCTATAGGACAGATAAGGATTTTTAAGTTATGTTATCTTTCCTCTTTCCACCATCAGGACCTCTGACCCGCTGTCTTCCTAATTGGGGGTTTTCCTCCGAACTTTTACTTTACATTTTTTCCTGTAATTTGGTAAGATATTTTCACGGGGGGGGGGGGGAAGGCTTAACTTTAACATACCACCCAATTAAAAAAAGTAA
>NW_008794774.1:7427845-7434042 GCF_000699145.1 Aptenodytes forsteri | reverse complement strand
TTTTAATATTTTTTCCCCGGGGGGGGGGAAGGCTTCACTTTAACATGACACTCCATTATAAGAAAGCCACATGTCTGTACAGTCACTGTGATTATAAATCTGCAAAGTAACCTCAAATACTGAATAAATTATACCTCCTAAAACAGAAGCTGGTGTGAGAGACAACAGCTTGATATATGAAGAACCAGGAACAAAAAGATCCATCTCCTTCTCCTCTTCTTCATCTTCATTCATGTCTGCCTCCTCCAGTGAGTCAACTTCTGGTCGTGCCTGAAAGATTAAAAAAAAGGAAATGTCAGCACAAAAATTCTGAATCCTCATTACCTTTCATGATTCCAAGTGTCAACCAAGTGTCAAAAATACCAACTAAATATGAAAAGTTACCCATTTCATTAATTTCACTCCATTTCATTAATTCAAAGCTGAAAGAATAAAAGCTTTTCTTCTACCTGAAAGGCAAAACTGGTTGATAAAAATCACGTGAGTATGTAAATCCATATCTGTAGTAGTAAAATTAATCTTGACACTTATAGACTGAACTAATATTACTGAAACTTCATTTTCACTCTGATTCTTCTTCAATTAAAATAAAACGATGTTTTATATTGGCACTTTAATATAAAGAGCAGCTGCTAGATGTTATTTTTCCATACTAATTTTCAAAATTTGAAAAACTGCAACATATTTACAATGCTTTCAAGGAAAACTTATTTACTCGTTTTCTAACGAGTGTAAAGTAACAGCACCAATAATACACCACTATGTACTACTGTGAAAGATTTAATATTGCAGCAGTGTTTAGAGATTTCCCTCATTCTATCTTGTGCTCTTCTATACAAAACACATTTTTCATTTGCAAGGTTTATGCTGAACTCTTCTCATCTATTTATATAAAGCAAGTATGTTTCTTTTAATTTTGAAGTTGCTTATTGTGACCTTTTTGTAATAGCCAGTTACAACATGCAAATGGAGCCAATCTTGTAATAATGCAGTAAATAAAAACTTACAGAAGTATTTACTACGCCATAAAGTACCAATGGACTACTGATTATTGCCTAGTCTCTTGTGTTTTTTGTTTTTTTGTTTGTTTGTTTCACAATAACCTTGTAAAAGTCATAGATAGCCTTATATGTTCATCTCCTTGCACTCTTCCATTTTGTAAGGTTGTTGAGTCAACTGATCAGACTGAAGTTTCAGAGTTTAACAGCCCTCTACATCCTTAAAAAGCTTTCCAGTAAGTACCTCAATTCCTTTCTGGCTGCCTTTATCAACAAAAAACCAAAATGTTATGCTGTTAAGAGTTCAGAACAGAAACACAGGAAAAGTTTTCAGCTTGATTCCAAAAACAGCACCTACTTTTCAAACTGACTTGCCCATTTCAGGAAGGAAAGCACTAAGCATGAGTGTGGCTGCAATGGATGAAGCAGTAATCACAAGAGCTGCTTAGTGTCAAGACTCAACTGCAAGCACTAACCGGAAAGCATAAAATGCAAATCAGGTGCCCAAAAAATAACCTTCTGATTCAACTAATGAAAGAAAAACTACCTTCTGACTGCTTAGACCTCACTCAGCCTCCATTGCGCCTTTCCCCTCTCATAAGTCTTAGTTATGCTAAATCATACACAATATCATCCCATTTCACCAGCAGGAGCTCATATTCCTTCTGTGACGCTCCGATGGTTGTCTGGTAGAGATGGCACAAGGCCTTGTTTCCCTTCCAAGGGGATACAACCCACGTCAGATGGAAGTGTCAGATGTCCTTACTATTAAACATACAACACTGCTACCTGTTCAGGAAGATGAAGAATTGTATGGTCTTCAGAGCCAAATGACGACAGTGACTTATAGGCCGAAATAGCTACAACAGCATCCTAGAAAATTAACAGGAAGAAAAAGAAAAATCACAAGCACAGCATATGGTATTGCTACATACTGGAAACTCCACATACAAAGAGCCTATGCACTAACCACTGAATGCTGAAAAAGACTTAAAAATAACAATGTTTTCCTGAGGCGCACTCTCAGTTGCTTACTTTACATATACAATGCAAACTAGCAAGACGAACTATCTAGGCTTGATAGCAAATATTCCGATTGTTGCACTCCATTACCACTGTGAGGATAGTTTATGTAGAAATATCCGAGATGTATTTAAAATAAAATACTTTGGTTCCACCAGTCCCATGGTGACGATGGTCCAACATTCCCACTGCCTTACAATACCCCACCAAAGAACTGAGATAGTTGTCACAGCTGCAGCTTTGCCAAGAATGCTTCACCATGTCAAGGCTGAAGTCTGCCAGAGGAGTCAAACTAGTTTATGTTACAATTCTCCTTGGGAGTGGCAGATGTTAGGACCATCAGTTACCACCTTTCACACGCATTACATTGCTTCAAAAACAGTGTTAAACTGTCAGTGACAAGAAAACCCTATTAGAAAATGAGATTGCTGACACTAATAACCTTGTCTTGACAGAAGGATATAAAACTTAATATCCAGTTGCTGACACCAGGAATTAACATTTTCAGTTGTATCGCCTACCTTGTTTTGTGTGTTGTTCCAAAGGAAGCTCATAACTTGAGCTTTGAATTTCTATAAAAGCAAACAAAACAGGCATTCAGATTTTCTTTAACCAAATAAGCAGTTGAACTAGAGGCAGTTACCTGAAACAAACTTCAGCCACATCAACATGCGCTGAGCTAGGAAAGTGGAAGGGGCTCAGGTTTGAACTGTAGATGCATTCACATGTCCTCACATTCTGGGAGAGGGAAACCTCTGATCAACCTTGCACTGGAATTTCTCACCTATCTCCCAGGATTCACTCATGCAAGCTGAAATTGTGAAACTGTATCGAAATGTGCATTATGATTAACTGAATTAGGCAGTGGGTGCAATTTCAAGATAGTAAAAACAAGCAGGCACATTTAAAACTTATATACAAAGATACACTAAAAGAAGAGACTCACCTTAGTCCATGAGTACATACCTCATATTCGTTTGTATTCACTGTTAATGAGGGAACCAGGGCAAACAATTCATTCAGCGCTTTTAAAATGAGGGGTCTTGTATCACAACTCAGCTTTGGTGACAGAGCATTCCATGTAGAACGGATGCAAACAACCTGGAGGGAAAGTGGGAGGCACCATTACTAACAGCAATCCTAACTTGACTTAAAACAACATTTCTTTCCAGCACTTGTCTTCTTTCTTCCTACTTGGGAACAGGAAATTATGTAGGGTTCATAAAAAGAAAAAAAAGGCAAGCATGTTAAAAATTCACTTGTATTAACAGTCTCACAGTATGTTAATTGACATCATGCAATAATACTGCACAACACTTCACCAGATAAAGCAGCTACCACTAGAAACAGTACACTGTTAGCAATACACATAAAGCTGTAGCTGTATCTTCATATAAAACTACTGCTCTACTTCACTCGTTCAAATTAACTTAAGAGCAAGCTCTCTCTGGGAGTTCCAACAGGATGAAAGCAAAGGAAGCTACGAAGGAAGCTATGTTCCCTTGCTATGTTCCCTTGGGAGCCCTTCAAAACAAAATGCCCTTAGTCTTTAAACACAACCAAATCCAACCAAATTTGAGGAACAAAAGAAGAATATAAAACTGCAGGAATCTAGAAATTGTTGGGAAAATGTCAAACTAAAATAAACACTAATACCACAGCTTCATTAGCCCTATACTAAGCAGGTCAGTTCTTACAATTTACAGTGAGAGAAATCACTTCAACAAACCAGAAACGTAAAAAAAAACCTGCCAGAAAACCACAGATGATAGCAACACCATGCTTCCAATTGTTAACTTACAAAAACTGTGAAACTGGTTTGAAAATCACAGAATTTATTTTTATTCTGTTAATAATGAATTTGAAATCTTGTCATTTGCCTTCCAAGTCCTGAGAACATAGTAATTTCAGCCTTTTAAATCTGCCTTTGCAGTTATACTAGAAACCAGAAAGTTACTGTGCATTAAATAGAAGCTGAAATCACTTTAGATACACTTCTGCAATCCCAGGTCCTCAAGAGAGAAGAAGAAAAAAAAGAAAAGAAAAAAGCAACCACAACAAAATACTGGCAATGGAGGTAAAAACAGGAGTTTCTGCCGGCTTCCATGCTACAAAGAATCCAGTATAAACTGGAAAAATCATGCTTTTTCTGTTTTTTTTTTTTTTTCAACTCAGGAGGCCAATATTTGGTTATAGGACAAACATACCCTGAAAAGCAAAGTAACTTGTCATTACAGATCATAAAATTAAACACTCAGAGCACCTTGCAGGGTACAGATCTAAGGTTGGTATTTTTTCACAGATTAGAAATCACTGGGAAAAAAAAACCACACAAAAAATTGAAATCCTCCAACAAAAAGGTAACACTCTGCATAGAAAGATCTGCTTTTTAATAGCTATAGAGGGTAGGGAAAGCAGAATAATTAAATTTCAAAATGTAATAGTACTAGACACATGTACCCTGGTGGTTAGGTGGCAAAAAAAAAAAATATCAGAAGAGAATTCTCAGGCAGATCCAACATACACTGGGAAGCATTACAGCATGGTAAAAAGCATTAGTTAGCCAGCTCAACAGATCTGCATATTTTTTTTAATTCTATACACCAACAGCCAAAATCCATACGAGACTGTGTCAGCTGTAAGGAAAAAAAAAAAAAAAAAAGGGTGGGTGGGTGTGTTCTATAGCTTGTTTCTCACAATTGAATGGTTTCATTAGCACCAAACAACAAACCCTCTCCCCACTCACATTCAGTGTTTGATAAGCAACAGCAAATCTCTTGGCTTTTTTTGCCCTAGCCAACTATGACTTCTGGGGCTCACAGACATTACACTGAATGAAAACAAGAACCAAGTGCATTATAAAACATATTTACAGCAACCTCTGTATTACAGTGTTGTTTCACAGAAAACATGAACATATTGGCTCTATTTATAAAGTCAGTACCTAGTTCACTCTCATGGCAAGCTGTCTGGAAGAATATTCTGGAGACATGCTTCACTTTTCAGACTTCAACTCAAAAAGGCACTCCACTTTTAGCCTAGCTTTAAATACATTAACAGTCCCACTGAATACAAGATCACCTTTTGTACAAGTTCACAATTATCCTTAAGCCCTTTACCAAACTATCCTTAATTCAAAGTCATGAGTCTCTGAAATTGTTAAGCAACTTGTCATCAAGGCACTTGAGATATTGTGCCTGGAAACTCAGTGTCACACATAATTAGTACAAAATTTTACAATATATAGAGAAAAGAGCAATCTCTTGGGTCATACTAAAGGATGAGGAAGCAGACACTGGAGTTTTGTTGAAGCTTTGGAAAAAAGTGAAGGCTTTAATTTCTCCTAGCTGAAAAAAGGAATACTCACAGGAGAGTTGTGCAGATTAATTGTTACAAAAGCATTTTGATTTCTTCAGACAGAAGGTCCTCCTAAAGCAAAGGGATCACTGCTGTGCAGCAGTACCAGAGCTGAAATGAGAGTTTTTGTTTTTCTCTTTTTCCTAGTTGCAAGTCAGCACAGCATGAATATGTTAATTACAGAGGGATTTTTTGAAAGCTACAAGCAATAACATCCAAATGAAAAAACTGGCACTGTTCCACTTGACCCAGAAGTTCCTGATGCTCAGCTTTATTTCCAGGAAAACATGATTCAAGCTTCAGATGACAACAAAACCTGCTTTACTCAGAACACTCCCACAAAAGCAAAGTCTCCTCACAAATGTGAATACTTCCACTTAGGGATGGTAAAAAAAAAAAAGTCCTTTCTGTCTACTGCTTATGTTCACCACAGTATTTTATGAAGAATAACAGCAACGTACAGGAAGATTTCAAGCTGAGCTGTGCCCTACTCTATAGGTTCTTCTTCAAGTCTGAAAGTCATTTGAATAATTTTATACACACTGGAAATTCTTCGAGCTGTTCCTCACACCAATCCAGAAGCTTTTAGAAATCTAAATTTTAATTTTAATTTTAAATTTTAATTTCATTTTTTAATTTTAATTAAATTTTTAATTTAATTAAATTTTAATTTTAATTTTTAATTAATTTTAAATTTTAATTTTAAATTTTAATTTTAGAAATCTAAAAGGATTTAGGGGATCTGGCCTAGCCAGCACGGATTCATGAAGGGCAGGTCCTGCTTGACCAACCTGATCTCCTTCTATGACCAGGTGACCT
>NW_008794774.1:7396708-7426827 GCF_000699145.1 Aptenodytes forsteri | reverse complement strand
AAGAGTGGTGAAACATTGGAACAGGCTGCCCAGGGAAGTGGTGGAGTCCCCATCCCTGGAGGTATTTAAAAGACGCGTAGATGAGGCACTTAGGGACATGGTTTAGTGGGCATGGTGGTGTTGGGTTGACGGTTGGACTCGATGATCTTAGAGGTCTTTTCCAACCTCAATGATTCTATGATTCTATGATGACTTACACAGTCAAAGCAAATGGCCTTTCTCACCTTCCAACCTGATGAAAAGTGTTCAAGAAGTAAGCATCACTCTGGTCTCTTTGGAAAGGGAAGGGAATCCAACAAAACACTTGTCTTCAACTTCATATCCATTCACAGCTAATACCCCTATTCCCATTATCCTCCCTTCATTTCTCCTTCAGTAGGAAGGGAACAATTTACACTGCAAAATCAGCTCAAACTACCAGTTTAACTCATCTACCCGTTTGATAATCAAATAAGCACCTTCACACTCCTCCATGTACTCTTAAATGAGAGTTTGTCTTAAAAATCCACAGATATTTCACTATTTGCTTACTGATTCCTCTTTGCCATAAGACCTAAAGTAACAGGCAACTACTAAATTGATGATGCACGAGATCAGTTCATCATGCAAGTCATCTTTTTTTGTATGCTCATGTGTTTGTATTTAGCTTCTAGAGCTCAGATTAAACCCTAAGATCTCCAATGAAAAGATCCGCTTTTGTTTTGCAGGTAGGGCACAGTAATTTCAAAAGCTGATTTCACCAGCTGCTGCAGTGATTCTTTGCTGAGCAAAACAGGGATACTGCATGTGCCTGCTCCACATCCATGCCTCCCAGTGTATGGCTTCTCAATCTCTTTTTTTTTTTTTTTTCTTTTTTTAAACCATTCATCTATGCTCTTTATTACGTATATCAAAATAATGTCAACATTTACCTCTAGGACTAATGAACGTTTGAGATGAAAAAGGAGCCATCTATGTATCAATGAGCCTGTGTTTCAGACCATCCACATGGTCAGGAAGACATTGCTGTATCAGGTCACATTCAGAACGTTTGGGATTAGGTGTTTAGAATGTTTCTAAGGATTAGAAATGATGCTACTGCGATCAGTGATGTCTTCTGGATTCATCCTACCGTCTATAAAGCTGAAAGACTACTAGGCTGTAACTACTATCTAGCTATTCACCACAACTTAATTAACTTTGTATAGTGAAGAAAATAATAGCTACACATTTACACTATTACTCTAACTACAGCACAGCAGTGAGACATAATTGGTCCTACTTAGCCCTTCCTGGATAAAAATAAGCCTCACCTGGCTTATTTTTAACCTTTAAAGATCTCCATGACAGCCCAATGAGCAGTCAGTACAACGTTTTGCATTTCTAGGCACTGAAAAACATCCGTGAGATACTCAGCCAGTGGTACACTTCTATCTGAAGAATTAGACAAAAGTCACAAAAAGAAGTAGTCGCGTTCCACAGGAAGCTTGACTAGACAGTATTATTGGTACTAAAACTTTCTCATTTTTCCTTGTGAGATTTTTCCAGTTGCCCATGCTCTCTCTCTGTAAGGAGCCATGTATTTTAGTGAAAACTTAAGTCATTTCCCTGCAGCATTTCATCAAACCTCACATTGATCCCTGTGGAGAATTCTACCTTTCAGATTTTGCCACCATACCTAAAATAGTTCTGTCTGGAATTTATCTGTTGCTACCATTTGTCTTTCAGATTTCAGGCTCCAGTGCAACAAAAACGATGCAAAACAGTAAGAGCCACAAAGCAAAGAAACCCCTAAAACCCAAACAAAACAACAAAACAACCGACAAAAAACAACTCCCCCCCACAAACCACAACAACAAAACAAAGAAAAATACCAAACCCATAATAATGCAGGCTTAGAACCAAAGTCTAGATGAAAAAGAAAAAATAGCTATGGCAGAGCAAGACATGAGTGTATATACTCAGCCTTTTAAAGGGGAAAACATGCCATAACTGCAAATCAAAACTCTTCTTTAAACAATCTGAGCAAATGCCATGAAAGTTTCTTTCAGGTCTATGAAATTAAAGCAAAGTAACAGAACACTCAAAGGAAAATACAGATCTATCTATGTAATGAAATCAAATGAAGGGACGTTTATGAACATATTCCACAAAGGCATTAAGAAAGATAGTTTTAGCGTTACCCTGCACTGAAAAAAACAGCATGCGTGGTATCACTGAGTTCAGATAATTGCTGAATTAAGCGGCCACTTCAGTGAGTGCAAAACACATTTTAGAGTGCAGTTTAGAAAACTGAAGATGTCTTTTGAGTTGAATCCATTTCAGGAATAGCAAACCCATGAGTATGTTTCTATGGTAACAACCACTGATGGCTAGAAACACCTAATCTGATAACATTCCAAGTGAAGATGATGCCTCTCTTTCCCATCTTTCAAAACACACTGTTTACAAGAGTAAGAAAATATCTCTTCCAGTATTCAGAAAGACAGACACATCTATTAGCACTGTAAGTTCTTACTAAACTAAACTATCTAGAAATTTTAACTTTGTAATGAGCTACTTGTCTGGAAACAGAAAATATACCTTGTATTAATATGCAGAGAAACAAATAGAGTTGTGTATTCATGGGGTCTCATTTGATATTGTCATTTAGGAAGACTACAAAATTATTAGCTAGCCAAGAACGTTTCATTTTATTCTTTCCTATAGCATCACACGCACTTCTCCAATTTCAGCTAACAGGTGAAAAAAAGGCCAGAAAAATAGGCAGCAATCTAACAGAAGTTTCAGATTTAGCAGATATCCATACCACACCTAAACAATGGCAAACTGCACTCTGCGATAACTGTTTGGAACAACCAGACGTATTAGCATTTTCAGTGTTAAAACACATGGCAGATGGAGCTAAGTGACATCTGGAGGAACAACATATATCAAATGTCTTTTATCGGCTACATTGAAACGACATACTGGTTTTGGTCCATGTATATTTGGTATGCCAAAAACACTGGCCCTCCATGAAGTCTCACATCAACAACAATAGTATTACAACAAGCATATGGTATCTTACACAGTATTCCACCAAGGATTGTTTTCCACACATATTCATGTACATGTAAGCATCATACACACTAAGTGCAGTATTACTGCCATACAGGATCTACTACTTAGCAGACTGTAGTGAATAAATGGTATTTCAGTGATTTTGTCAACACCAAAATACTTTCACTATAAAATAAATTTTAATGACTTTTTTCCTTTCAGAAACCAAAAGGATTTATTTTCTTTACTGTATGTATAAAACATTCATACTAATGGCAGAGATTATTTTAACATACTACTGATTTGAAATCTATTGATATACGTCTATCTTGAGAAAAGGAAGTCCAGCAGAAATTAAATTTTTCTACTGGCTAAAAAAACAGCCTGTATTTCCAAATGAGTTTCCAAATGCTAAACGTTTTATTGAAGAGGATAGGCATCATTTACTTGCAGAAAGATGCATTCTTCAGTACAGCAATATACATATGCCAGCATATGCAACTTTTGACCGTTCTGTTTTTGTAATCCATGACTTGCCAGTCTCTAGCATGCTCAACATGCACTGAAATGTCTTACTAGACTGCAACTGCCAACATGCTGTCTCAGAAAGATCACAGCATACCAAACGTAACACACAGTCCCCAAATACACCAGGTCTAACAAGTTGTATTACTTGAGAGATTAACTCCTTAGGAAAAAAAAGCTGGATCATACTAAACAAAAAGTGTAAGATTATGTTCACACTTTTTTGTGGGTCTTTTCAGCCTTTCACAATCAAATGTGTTTCACTCACCACTGCTCTTGTATTGTTCTGGAGGGCAAAAGGTAAAGAACACCATTTTAGTCACTTTCCTAGTATTTGTATTTAGGGGGGTTGTTTTTAAATAAAAGGAGATTCAAACAAAAGAAAGTGCTTTAGCCATCAAAAAATTTTGCCAGTGAAGTTTCAGACTTGACCCTTCATTATAACACTGCCACTATCTGAAGCCCTAAAGGGGGGAAAAAAAAAATTAAGAATTTTCAATTTGGATGAGGTCTTGAGGTACTGGCCAGGTACAGAGACAAAATCCCAGATGCATGATATCAGTTAGCTGTGCAAAGGTGTACAGCTCCAGTCTTAAATAGATTATAAGCTCAAGAAACTGAAGGCTCAAGTCCTGCAGAACGTTGAGATACTGGCAGGACTGAGCAGCGTGAAGGGTCTTAACTATAAGACAGAACAAGAATGCTCCTGTCTAAGCCATTCTCCTGTGTTCTCAGTATGTGGCACTCCAGACCTCTACTGAACACAGGATCATCTTCACCACAGTCCCATTAAATAGCTGTGCATGAAGCTAAACAACACAGTTAAGAATCAGTGGAATTCTCCAAAGCTAGTGTTTTCTCAGATTAGAAAGGCACCTATTATTCTGGCAGCTAGTTAAAAAGCTCTGTATCGAGGAACTGCTCACATTTCTAGGATCCATGACCACATTGGGAACACACTGTTCTGTATTCAAACCCCAGTTCATATTCAATTCAATACAGTGACAAAAATAAGCATCAGCCTATTATCAAACCCTTTATTCAATGAAACCACAAAACTGCAAAGACAGTATCATAGCTTGAGTAATAATATTTTCAGTTCAGTGGTGGTCATTAGATAATCACAATTTAGAGCAAGGTTCCTTTGGCATTTCTGACAAAATTAAAACTCTCCTACCATATGATGGCTCTGATCTTTTAAGAGCACCTTTAATTTGATGGAAGTCCAGAAACTTATCAACAACACCCAGAATGTTTCTGATTTTGCAAAGAACACTTGCAACAGAGTTCCCAGTCTAAAGCAGATTGTCCTGTAAGACGCCACTCTGATAGCTGCCAGCTCAGACATGAAAACCTAATTCAACAATCCAACATCTAAGTGTCAGATCTAAAAAAGTCCCAACCAAATTCTGGTTCTTTGCAGTTAAGGTGGGAATGTTTGAAAAATTGCATTGCTACATCCAGAAATCATAAAACACTAGCATTTTGGAAACTGTAGCTCTTTAAGAATGCAAAAGGAAAAGTTTTCTAAATATCAAAAAATAACTTCAAAATAGTGCAGGTGGATTTTTGTGTGTTTCATTTCTCATTGACTGCCTTTAAAACAAACACACATCTAACACACATCTGTCCAAACACTGCTGACAACTAAATACTTGTTTTTGAAGCAGATCTCATATGACTTCAGGGTGGGTAATAACCCAAATAAAGTTGGTGAATTGATCTGAAGAAGGAACATGATTTAACCTGGCTAAACATCATCTGGTACACAATAGATAGACAAGCAGGAGGATATTAAAACCATCACTGAGCATAGCTGTGCATTCTGACCTGTCATTAATGGACTTCATCCTCAGTTGCTGTAACACTCAATTTCCTTAAAAAAATATTTTTTAACTCTTAAAAGGTTAAAAAGGTTAAGACTGTAGAATTCTTTTGGCTCCTTTCAGAAAGAATTTTCTAGACTCATAACATAAAGGTAGTCCTACAGAAAACCTCCCACTGAATGAAGTACTGTGAACCAATGGAGCAGGGGGTTGGCAACAGCGGGGAAGATAGGAGAGAGGTACTTTACACACAAATGTTTTAAAAGTAAACAAACAAAAAGGTTATAAAAGGAGTAATAACCTTGACATGATGTCTTTCTGGAGGAATAGGTGACTGTGATAAACATCTTGTGATGAACTTTCTCTGCTAGTCATGAATCCCCAAGGAAAAGCCCTGTGATTCCAGAGTCACTGCTCAGCTGGACAAAGCTGTCCTCTGAAAATGCAATACACTATAGGAAACCAGCAAGATAGGAGAACTTTACTTTACGACACTGATACGCCAATTACTGTCTGCAGAAAAAGAACCAGTACTCATCAGAAAATGTATGTTCACAGATCTAGACACCCTAGTGTCATACTTCGGTAAAAGTTCTTTTTAAGTCTGTTTTCATCTTTATGTTCTTTGGGTTGGGTTTTTTTTTTTTCATTCTGGGTTTGTTCAAATTGACAGATCACTGTCATCTGGAGACAACCATATAACCATCATTAACAGCCATATAACTTACAAGCTCACGGTGCTTCTGGTACAGTACATTTTGTTTTACGTTTGTGGTCAAATTGACAGATCACTGTCATGACAAGACAACCATATAACCATCATTAACAGCCATATAACTTACAAGCTCACGGTGCTTCTGGTACATTTTTGTTTTACGTTTGTGGTTTTTGGTTTATTTATTTATTTATTTATTTATTTAAAATAGGTTTGTGGTTTTTGGTTTATTTATTTATTTATTTATTTATTTTAAAATAGGAACCTTACTGCTGGACAAAGCACTGAATGGAAACATATTAGCTAAAGGGGAAAAACTAAAAGCTAAGTTTTACTGATGTCAAGGAGAGAAAAAGCACTCTTGCTTCAGGTGACCTACTGCCCTAAGAGGGTGGGAAATAATGGGAAAAAATTAGGGAACAATAACATTTAAATCAAATTTCACTTCTGATCGGGGGGCAGCAAGTCAGAGAAGCACATCATTTTAAGCAATATTTCCTCTGAGACAAATACCCATTCATACCAAACCTCATCAAGGTTGGTGCACCAAGTCTATCACAGAATCCTTGATTCAGAAAATAACTTAGGTTGGAAGGTACTTCTGAAGGTCACCTAGCCCAATCTACCCCACAAAGGAAGGCCAACTGGCTTAGGCTATGCAGGGACTATTTCACTTGCTTTGTAAGGAGAAATGGTGGCTTTAACAGTTGTAAAATAATAGGTGCAAAAATTGCTTGTAACATTTCTTAGCTCTTTACGGTTGTTTGGGTTCACCCTTTGATATCTACAGCTATCACGACCTCTTCCAATGAAAGCAAGTTACAAGATTCCTCTCCTTTTGAGTGGGTCATGGACCACATCACTTGCATAACAACAGCTCTCAAGCCTTTTGGTTGTGGTTGGCATACCTGATCGTTCCCTGTGATCACAGTGCTGCAGCCATCATCTTACAGCCTCTGTGTTTTCTATCCTAAAACAACACATCAAATGAGAAAAGGGGTTTTCTTCTTGATTTTTCGAAGTCAAGACGTACTTATACTGCTCAAAACTTCCAGCACTCTGAAAAAATGACTTAAGCAGAACTGGGGTTTTCAAATAACCTAGAAAACACAGCTGGGAATGGGTCTCCTAGCAGTTTTCTAAACAGCTCCCTCATGTCTTAACAACCTTAACATCTCTTCCTAGAGTATGCACAACAGAAAAAAGGTATCCCAGTACAATTGCAATTCTTACTAAAACAATCCAGTAGGTTCAGCAGAAATACAAACCGGATTCCTCAGCCTGTCATTGTCCCAAAATGATCCTCAGATAGCTACTCTTGAATTCTTTGTCTTCCTTTCTAGCTTTTCAGTAAAACCTTAAAACTGAATCAGTACATCCAGACAGTAAACGTGTCAATAACCAAGTATGTATACCAATACATATGGTATTCATCATTTATTGCAGAGCAGCTCCACATCTTTCACGACAATTGCCTGAGATTCAGAGTCTCCTCTAAACTACAATTAGGATAAAACCTATCAGAATCTTTCCACAACATGTAATTGCAGCAAAACCCACCAGACACATCCTCTACTGCAAAGTGTTACACTTAACAGCCAGCTACAGAAATACCTGCAACTTGCAAAAAGTAAAGGGCATACCATTGCTTTGCATTAGTGCTACACACTGTGACTGACCAATAAAGCCCTACAATGGAAGAAGGCTCAGATGGGCAAAGGTGATGTGCCCATGACGCTCAGAGAATAATGCAGGGCTGGACTGACCACAGCTGTTGCAAAGAAACTGACTGAACACAGAGAGGACCTTTTTTTAGATATACAGCTACAAACAGTTCAGTGGATCAACTGATGGTGTAAAAGTTTCTCCCCAGTTCATTAAACGAGTGTGAACATGTCCCCGAGTCACTCAGATCAGCATACGGGGAGTGAATACATGGCTCAGCCCAACATACAGTATAAAAACTAGACAGCCAACAAAAGAATTTCAAAGAAAGCAATGGGCTTGAGCTGGCTTCAACCCACGTATTCCTTCCTGGCGACTGGGGATGCTCAGCATTGTGACGGTGAGCATATTATAGGGACTGGTAATAGGAATGACATTGGTATTGTGATTGCACTGTATATCGCAATTGCTATATTTTGCTAAGAGTAACTTACATTTGTATTGTGATTTCTGTATATTTTTTATCACTCTGCTGAATCAGAAATCCTGTGTAACAACTATCTTCAAATAACTAAATTTGATATTGCACATTACATCCTCCACGCACGGAATATCTAAAATAACCTGGTCAGAGAGTATTGGACTCTGACACACGCTGTGATAACGAAAAATGACCCTATCTGCCCTGTGACATTTGTGGACAAATATGATCTAGGAATAAATTAGAGTAAATAAAACCATCTTCTTTTCAAAATACATGTTGCCCAATACTCCAAAACCAGCTGACTTGACAACATGATGGTGCTGCAGAGGCAGAAGCGCTACTATTAATCCTGAGGATTAACGGCCAAATCAATCTCAATGCCATTACCACAGTAAAAAGTTTGGCCAAGATCGTTCTGTCTAGAGAGTATGTCCACATTCAAACACAAAATGCTTGCATTGAAATTTCAGCTACCAAAGGGGAATTCTTTTTGTGGACTACACAAGTAGTTTTCCAGTTTCTGCTAACAGATTATAAGTACTTGAAGCACAAGTTTCCTTAATTTATTTTGTGTCTGCAATGAATCCAACACAAAGTTGAAGACCAAATGGGAGAAGTAACATGCAAGCTAAAAGCCACTGTTAGTGTTTTAAATTACAAAGTTTAAGACTACATTTATTAAAATAAGTCATATTGTGTGCTCTGAAGAAAATAAAATTTTCCTAAGCTTAGAAAAAGTAGTAACTTCTCCACCTAAAATACACTGATGAATTTAGTCTTCCTGAAGATACTTCGTGTCCCTCAAGCTATTGCTATATACCATTTCTTACAAAAAGTGCAAGAGTACTAGCTATCTTATTAGCAAAACCAGAAGACAAGGTTAGAACTCTGTTCCAGCCTTGAGAAAAAAGAAAGCAAATGAAGTGTCAAAATACATAAAATGGGAAAGCAAAAAATAGGGAGAGAAAGAGAAGAAAACAACATGGTAACACCAGCTAGACTACACTAGTATACCACACATCCTAATCAAGTGACAGAAAATGAAATTGCCATTGTAGTGAATGTTTCCAAGATGAAAAGAGGTTGGATGCAGAGGCAGGTGCAAAAGGAGGAACTGTTTGTGACTAGATGACCTTTAAAGGTCCCTTCCAACCCAAACTATTCTATGATTCTATGATATAACATAATACATTCATAAGAGGAAAAATTAAATTTACATTCCCACAATATATTTGACATTTCCAGCTTTCAAAAACCAGAAATCGCACCAGTGATGAAGATGCACTGAAATGGATTTTCTGATATTCTGATTTTCTGATATTCTGAAATGGATAGCTGACTTGCAAGTGGAGCTGGTAACATGATTTTCATTCAGTGAGGTTATAAACCACAAAGTTCAGATTGGAAAAAAAAAAAAGCAGCAGCAGCACTTTTAGGAGCAATAGCAGGTAATAGGGAAATGCAGTAAAACGGCAAATATTCTAACTGGGTGTTCACCAGACCAGTCAGACTGAATGAAGGCCAATAAGGTTCCTAGTCAACTTGGAGTAAAATCAAGTAAAATCTCACTCATTCAGGATGTGGAAAAACCCTTACCTATATAGAGTTCAACCTGGGAGCCTGGCAGCTCCCTTCAACAGCAGATCTGCACAGGTAAGGAATTGCACCTACAGTACTGGCTAAAGAGTTCAAATAGAAATTATGATGTTAACTACATACAAGGTCAAGTATATAAAGTAAGGCAAAAAGAGAATGAAGAGTAAATCGGACCTGAGAAATTGAAACTGGCAGAAACTTGAGCCCAAGAAGAAGGTAATGATCCTCTGACAACATCTCAAAAACTGTACTCTTAAAATGGTGGGTTTGCGTTAAGTGTACACTGTTTAAACAACATCCAGCTTTGTAATTCCTACTAAATGTTAAACTCAGTCAACATAATTTTTTCTCACACAACTTTTCAGTTCATTATATTACTATGCTATGCTGGTTTCTTTCTGATTAATAAAATAGAACTGAAGGAATAAAGAGCAAGAAACCATTTCCACAAAAAGCTTGGAAAGGGGTTTTAAATACTATGCTTAGCATTTTCATTCCTGAATGTTTCTTGGCTTGTGTACAGTACTTGATACGTGAAATCAATTACATGCCAGGATAGATGGCCTCATAGGGAGTACACCGGCTTCCGTTGAAATCACTGGAAAAAACCAAAAATATTTGCCCAGAAATAGGAAATGTGACCTGGCAAGAACTGTGTGTATTTTACATTTTTGATGTGCAAGTCACTGTGCACTATTCATTAAAGGCCTTTTGTTATACCTACCAAAAAAAAAAAGGAGGGGGGGCTAGCCCTTCTTGTAAGTCCCACAAAAGTTAAGCTAATACTCTTAATGCTAGTCATGTAGTATATACTTTGGGTAAAACCATTACATGTACACAAAACAATTACTGCAGTCAACAAAATGGAAAACTGTTCTTCCACAACATTCGACCAAAAAAATCAATGTTACAGAACGTTTTATTATAGCATTACTTCTACAAAGGAGCCTTTCTGAGACTCTCGGAACCCAGCTTTGACAAAACCACATGGTCTATAGGGTTCCATCATCAACTGTATCAATGCTATACATATGAAACCATAATTTGTTATACTGGTGCAGAAGTTGACTGAAAATTATGTGCTCACTAAAATCCTGCACCTAAGCAGCTGCACATGGAAAAGCTCAAAGAGATTAAATGCCTTTCCCACGGTTATCTATTGAGACAGTGGCAGAGAGAGAAAGCACCAAAACAAAACCCTCTGACCAACCTCTATGATTATGCCCTATAAAGTTTCTGCACTGCAAACTGGAGTCTAAATACTAAATAAGGGACAGACTGCATTACTTAAACCAAATGGTTAAGCAGTTTACCAAACCACAAGAGAATTCTCTATTATAAAGTTTCAGTATACCTGGCTGGCAGATGCTGTCTCCCAGAACATTACACTGGCATAAAATTGGGAAAACAAAGCAAGCTGAGGAGGGCCTGTAAGAATTAGGACAGGAAAAATTGGTACCTGTCCACAAAGTGGTTCTTTCCTTCCTTCCTTCCTTCTATTCCGAGTACCTGGAGTTGTCTCAGCTTTCCACTTCTCAACAGTGGTACAGTATGTCTGTTCTCAAAGGAGGTTTTTATAGTAGGATGTGACATTTGTTATAGGCATAGCTCCTGCTTCTTTGCAGGAAACAAAGTCTAAATATAATCCAGCCTGGGAAAACACTGCTTAAATACTGAGACCAGCATTCAAAGAATTTACGTGACCTTAAGAAGAGCCAAACTCCATACCAAAAGCAAAGACAGTAATTATCCTGAATAAGTTGCTTCTTAGTAGCCATTGTCTGAAGCTTTTTAACTATATTGAATACTAATGTCTATGGACTGCTAACCATTTACTATGTTGTTCTTGAACTGCTGATGTGATTCCAAATGCATGATGTGGCAATGGCTGGATTTTGTTGGATAGGCCTCACTGCAGTAAACACTGCACTAAAAGTGAAGAAGTGGATAAACTTAAAATTGCTGTTTGGCAGAGAACTGGTGATTAGATATTCCTGCAGGCTATCATTAGTCCACTAACTCAGACAGCCTGCATAGTCCACAGTTTGCCTATAGTGTGATTAACAGCATGTCTGTGCCTGCATCACCACGTCTGGGATGTCACTGTTGAAAAAGAGAGCCTTGGCTCCTAACTCAGGGATATCGTATGATCACAGGACAATTTGGGCTGGAAGGGACCTCAGGATATTTTTAGTCCAACCTCCTGCTCAAAGTAGGGTCACTATGAGATCAGACCCAGTTGCTCAGGGTCATATCCAAAAAGAACGTGAAACCCTCCAAGGATGGAGACAGCACCTCCTCTCTGGGCAGCATGTTCCAATGCTTGTCTTCTTCATCAGTAAGTAATGAATGCATTAGAGTAAAACAGAAGCCTCCCAAGTGATTTGGGAGTGATTTCTCTCCCTATCAGGTACACTACGTGAATGAGATCCAGCAGGGCGGGCCAGTAAGAAGGTATCAAAAATGAGATTGTTTACATACTTTTCAGCCAATCAGAATTATGTGCCAAACAGCTGTTCTTTTCAAATCTCAAGGAAAAAAATACATGAAAGGATGTCTTTGAAACAAACTGTGAAGCTGACCTAAAATTCCAACCCATGCACTGAAGGGTTCACCTGCTGTAGTAGAAGTCCACAGTATAACTACCCAGGAACAATAAACTGATGTTGGAAGAGAGGAATTAAATGTCAGAAAAAAAAAAAAAATTCTGCAACAATCCAATGTACTCTTAAAAAAAAAAAGCCAACTAGGAAAAAAAAGTCCGTGATCCACAAGCAAAACACAAAACACAGGGACAAGCCAATTTAATCTTACCTCAGCCTCACAAAGTGCCTGAAGACCCTGTAACACTATGGCAGCGGGTGAAGCTTGATCAGGTTTTGTGCATTCATTTAATATGTGGGAAATTGCAGCCAACATGTCTGCTCCGTGCTGGTATGGCCTAAAGGAAAAAACATGAAGATACAAGGCAATATTCATGCATACACATAAGTTCTATTCTATACACAAAAATTCATTAAGTATTGGTTTTGTTTAAGTGACAACTAAAACAGACTAAAACTGGGAGGGAAAAAAAGATACAAGGGAGGATATGATAGAGAGCTCTAAAGGCTGACTGACATGGAGAATTAAATCAGCAGGCATCAATTTCCAAATAAAAGGTCACCAAGTGGTGGTGGAAGTTTTTGTGCAAGGATGGTGTGTACGCTAAAAGATTACATCATTCAAGAAGTGACTGAGAAGGAAAATCCATGTGTGCTATTAAAGGCACTATTCTTTGCTTCTTTGTTGCAGTCTTCTGTAAGTACTCACTACTGTGTATTGGTGGAGAATCTGGCAGCAAAAGACTTTTGGCCCTCTTACATCAGATAGGAACGTTTTTCCAAATTTTTTGCTGCTGCGGTGTCATTTGTCTCTCCTTCAATGACTGCATGGGCTGCTCGTTCGCTTTCCAGTCTTTTAGTATCTATTCAGTTTTATTGGGCAGTGGTGGGGGGAAGTGTCAACTGCTGATTCAGCAGTTCCTCATACTATTTCTTAAGAACTCTGCGTAAATAGCACCTGGCTAGGTGATTTACATGCATGGAACATTCAGGCTTCCTCTATTTGCTCTCACTTTCTTCCAAATAATTTCTAAAAGCACAAAGAACGTGCATACACCTGAACTCTAACTACACCACTTACCTGGCAAAAACAATACTACAGCTGCATTGAGATTTATCTCTTGCTTTTCACTTTTTTAATTTCTTGAAAAATGCTGTTTTGCAAAATTAAAGAAGGTTGAAGAGGTAAAGGAAAGGGTATTTTCTTTAAGATTTTTTGTTGTTGTTGTTGATGACTGAAAGATACATGAATCTTCCCAGCTGTTAGTAACTGACCTTCAAGGAGGAAAGTGAAAAGTGGAACCCAAAAGATAGGTGACAAAGAGAAAAGATGGTATTGTGCACATAAAACCAGGAAGTAATGGATAATGTGTTTAAAAATAATCTTTCCAGGAACTGTAAATTATTATCAAGTACTAATATTCATGGATTGTTAGAGCTGGAAAGGATCAATATATCATCCAATTAGACTCGTACAACTGTGTTCTGTGGTCAATATTATATCTTAATAAAGACCAGTAATTTCCACATGACAAAATATACTTTTCAGAAAAGCACCCAATCTTTCTTTGAATAGATCAAAAAATAGACAGATCATTAGTTGTTTCTTCTAATGTTTCATCACTCTCTTTTTATAATATGGAAGTGGTATGCTTTAAGTTTCTACTCTGGATCAGTATAGGATGCATGTTTTGTTTCAGGATGAAGACATTTTAATTGTAACATTATTTATATATGCTTTCTATTAGTTATAATATAAACCCCAAAACTTACTAGCTGGTGAGATTAGCAGTGCCTGAGTCAGTATCTCATACAACTAGAAAAATATTACCCACAATTAATATAACAGAATAGGTAAAAATAATGATGCAGTTTTTCTGGAAAAAAAATTGTTTTCCATTACAAAGACATAAGACAGATAACACTTGCACTTACCTCTGCCTACATATATCTCTTATACAAGCAGCTTTAGCAATCAGCTTTTCCCATTGAGAATCTTTATCAACAGACAAAGAGGGCATATCAGACATCGCCAAGAACTTCTGTAATTCTGGGTATATTCGATCCTAGAAAAAATTTAAAAATTATCATCACACCTTCAAAAGTTGGTGACAGGATTTTCAATTGCTAGCACTTTTACATGACTTCTAAATACTACTTCTATTGCATACAATGCTTTGCTTTTCTTCATTACTGGAATCTAATGCTGCATTGAGATCCAACTGGCTTTTGCAGACCAAATCTCTATTGCTACATTATAAACACAGAAGCAACTTATTGCCATGTAACTAAGGTCTTGTTCTTACTGCACATTATGAAAAGCAGAAAGCAGTCCTTCAATTTTTTTTTTCTAATTCCAGTCTGAGGCCTGATGACATGAAAAGCAGGTTTCATGAGAGACATACTATTGAAATTTTTCACTAAAACAGAATCAATATAGGCACAACTTCCACAATTTACTTTATACTGCTGATAATGAGATACTAGTATAAGCGATGTTCCAAAATTAATTTCCTTCCTTGGTTAGAGGTAATGGAGTTTTTCAACTACACTTATCTTAGTGACACTACAAGAATTTTCTAACCTGTCTTTCCCATAAGGATGTCATCAGCCGCAAAGCAATTGCTCTAAGCTTTGGCGTGCTCCCCAGCATGTGTATGGCACGTAGAATCTGAGCTACACAAACCTGGAAGAAATTTTTTAACCAAACGTCACTGTTATTTTTTATGTCCAAGAACAAAGACTAATCTACAAATCATTATTTTACAACCAAGTACAAGGAGATAACTGTTCAACTGCAACGTCAGAAAGAAACTGGAAGTCATTTTCTGAAAAACTTTAATGCATAATGAGTCCAAGAGCATCTTCTTATGATATTTATATATATATAAAATGATGATACAGTGCTGTTACAGTGATGATACACTAAAGCATAACGTACATTTCACTCTTTAAACCAAGTATCATATCCCATCCAAAATATTAAAAAGTTACGCTGAAGCTTACAAATCAGTTATTTTAAACAAGCCATGCATTGCTCAGTCTAAATAATTTTTTATAAATAAATGACCTCTTATTGATACAGTTTTTGTTTTACTAAAAATTTTTCATCCTGACCTTGTGTACACCCAGTGTAGGCAATGTATACAATATATCCCTGTAAAGTGCAGGCTCCAAAGGTCTTCCCAATTTAAATATCAGAACTGGAATCAGATTTGGGACCTAAAATAAAACAAAAGCAGGAAATAAAGTTGGAACCAGGTTGCCAACTTGTTATCTTACATAGGACAGTGAACTTGTCAGAACATACTAGAAACTCCTACCTTTTTGCATTTTTTTTTTTGCTAATAGGAAAGACAAAGGAAAATTCTAAAGTCTGTAATTTCATAGGACTTGCAATTTATTTATTTTTAAGTTATCATCTTAAAAGCGCCTTCTTGTGCATGTTCAGCTGTAACCACTGCAATAATCTAATTTCCACAATAAATTCATTTTTACTTGAAATTCCATTACAGGCACACTGAAAGGAACATGTAATTGGAAACAGTACATTAAAATACATACCAAATCATTGAAGAAACTATTCCAATTCAGTTCTGTCATTACAGAGGAATTCTGATGATGCTACTATCATATCCCACAAACCTGCCATATATCACAACATAATTTACTGCATTCTTATTATATGGTACAAAACTTCCAAAGAGCTGCCCCTGAAGTGACAACAAAGGAAAGGAGACTTACTTACCTCCATTCCCTTCTTATTTAGATCAGATTATCAGTATTTTCATACCTGCAGGTCCTTCAGTTTTTTCTTGTGCACATTTATATCACTATGTTGTAAAACTAAGTCTACTCATGATGGCCTTGCTTTTTTCCCGCCCATTTGATTTTATGGATACTTAATTACACAGCACTCATTTACATTCTACCTTTATACAGTAGTAATGATTTTCACTTAGCCGCATGGGTTAGTCTTCCATAGACAAAACTTGTGTTAAAAGATAATGTCATTCCCAAGAACAGAAAAGCTAATTAGGAAATTTGGTATTTAGCAGTAGTAGATGGACACAATTATTTCTGAGTCTTCTGGCTTTCTGAAAATTATTTTCCTTACATGGCAAACAGGGTATAGAGTTCTCCATTTTACTTTTAGTGTTTACCTCTGGAGTGAGTCAGCCTTCGAAGAGTTTTTTTCCTCTTTAACCTCAAATTACTGTAACTTTAGAAAATTCATTCAGTAAGTCCAAGATTTGAGGCTTAAAGCAGGGGAACAAATGTGTATTAAATCTGAAACGTACTGGGCTGAGTGAAAAGACTGAGCAACTCTCAAATCCAATGTTTACAAGATTGGATCCAATCTTTAATCCAATCGATAATTCAGCAATCTTACACCTCTGAAAATTTATCCTGGCAAAGATGACCCTTTATATGTATATGGGTGGTTTATACATACAGTGGTTCCAAAAACTATAAATGGGAAATTCTGCTACAACATTCTCTCAATATGCATTTTTGCATGAGCAGATGTCTTCAGATGATAACATTTTTCACTGCACAAAGGTCTGTCTCAGTCCACAGAAACTACAGAGCAAAAATAATGAATAAAAATCCAAGAGCTCTGGATATTGCATACTTCCCTCTGTAATTACTGGTTCCAAATTACAGACCCCAAAAAATACTGTTTGCTCTACAAGACATCATTATCTTACAGTTGAGCAATCCGAATTCGTGCTTCCACAAACTTAAAAACTTTGTTCTGGAATCTGTATTAACTATAATACATTATTTTTTCTGGTTTTCCAAATACTACTTGACATTCTGAAATAGAATAAATCCTTTTATAAACCAAAATTTCCCCACATTTTTGACTAGTTGACAAGTGTCCCTCCCTCTCTCTATTTCCCAAGGTTGTTGTCTACCATCTGTAGAGGTAGTCATCACCCCATCAGCTGCCTAGACAGAGAACTAGCTTTACTATAAATCTTTCAAAACAAAATCAATACAATTGGCTGAGTTTAAGGTAGTATTCATTTGAGTAGACCTTCACACCCAGGAGTACTTTCAATACAAGTTTAACATTGCCTTGCTTTCCCACCTGTTTATTCTAAACTGAAAGCATCTTCTTAGCTAGCACCCTCCCTCCCCTTTCTTTCAGACCTTTGGATTGAAGATAAGTTGGGCAGTTTTCCAGCTTTTGTTGTGTACTGGTTTTGGCTGGGATAGAGTTAAGTTCGTTCATAGTAGCTTGCATGGGGCTACGTTTTGGATTTGTGACCGAAACTGCTGATAACACAAGGATGTTTTAGCTATTGCTGAGCAGCATTCACACAGCGTCAGGCCTTCTCCGTTTCTCATGCTGCTCTGCTAGCAAGTTGGCTGGGGGTGCACAAGAGGCTGGGAGGGGACACAGCCAGGACAGTTGGTCCCAGCTGACCAAAGGGATAGTCCATACCATATGATGTCATGCTCGGCATATAAAGCTGGGGAAAGAAGGGAGGACATTCGGAGTGATGGCGTTTGTCTTCCCAAGTAACCGTTACACATGATGGAGCCCTGCTTTCCTGGAGATGGCTGAACACCTGCCTGCTGATGGGACATAGTGAATGAATTCCTTGTTTTGCTTTGCTTGTGTGCGTGGCTTTTGCTTTACCTATTAAACTGTCTTTATCTCAACCCACGAGTTTTCTCACTTTTACCCTTCTGATTCTCTCCCCCATCCCACCAGGGAGGAGTGAGCAAGCGGCTGCGTGGGGCTCAGCTGCCCACTGGGTTAAACCACAACATGTACAAATTAAATTCCTTTAAGTTATCTTTTACATAAAAAATGAATGGCAGGTGAGCAAAATAGAAATAAGGTATCAGAGATACAAATCAGGCAGGATCTTTCAAGCTAAAACTTCATATGAAGCACAAATATTTTGAAGAGAACATTCAATCCTCCGATTATACACATGACTAGTTTTCTACATAAAAGCTGTAGGAGCAAGACTTCTTCCATTAGATGAATTAAAAATTTGCACACACCGAAAATGTAAATTGCAAATGGGTTAAACAAACATCCTGCCTTACCCATATCACAAGACTTAGATTTACACAAACAGAGGACTGGAAATCTGTACAGATGCTTTTATAGGAATCTAGGCTGCAACTGTAGGTTTCAAAAGCCAATGTATAATAAAATACAGCAATCAATTTTCAGGATTTCAGAGATAATTAAGTGGAGGTTATTTGTTTATCTAACTGTGCATGTCTTATAGCTTAGATCAGCATACAAGGTGGCAGTGAGAATAGCTCATCTGAATATGCAAAGCTGTAAGTGACAAATTTAGCTTTTTATCTCAAGCATTCCATCGGGGGGGGGGGGGAGGGGAGGGCTGTGTGGTGCTCAGTTGCTGACTGAGGTTAAACCACAACACCTTGGAACAGGGCTTTAATGTAACGTGGGGAAGGGAGCTCCTCAGGAATTCTCTGAACTACCTTTCCTTCTCTGTTCAGAATAAGTCTTTTTTTTTTCTCCTCCTCCTCCCCACCTGGCTTTATTCTCATCACAACTCAACTGCTATTTCAGACACGTGTAGCAATTGGGATCTTTCTCCCCCATCCCACTCTCTGAGGGCTTCCCTGAATTTATCCCATCATGTGCCTTAATCAGCACATTCCTCCTAGCTTAAATGTCTTTGAAATGCTTGGTCACACTTTCAAGACCATCATCACAGTATTTTATAAATCCTGCATCACAAGGAGTATTCCTTGTTATCATGATATTCTTTAAAGCACAAAAGCAGGTGGGGGGAGCAAGTCATTCCAAACTCACGAGCACATGGCAGAGTTTGATTTACATCAATTCTGGTCCCAGGCAAAATTCAGTAATAGGATGTCTCCATTAACAATGAAAAGCAGAAAAATGAAACCTTCATTCAAAACATGAGATTTAACTTGCTGCCCTGCCTTTCCTTCCACTCCCCAACTGTAATGATTTGTTTAGATTAACCTATGCACAATGCAGTTGTATTCCCCACTTTACCCATGCCAAAGGGACAACAGCACTGCATAAGAGAAAATTATGTTCATTAGTACACAGGAAGAAAACTAAAATTAACTTCCTGATTAAATTTAACAGAACCCAAAAGGAGACTTGAGTACCAAAGGCTCAACATCCTCAAAGCAAGAACCTGTTTTGGTTAAATCAAGCCTTAGGGAAAGGGAAGCTTGCACAGAAACCAAATAATACAGGAAGAAAAAAAAAATCCCCTTGACGCTAGGAGACTTGATAGATGGAAGAAGTTTTATTTCTGGGCACCTGTTGTACCTTGAGTGTTAAAAAAAAAAGATCACCTGATTTACTGTTACCTAAGTCTTTGAATGATACAAGGTAAATTGCAGGGCAATGAGCAAGCAATGGACATTCCATACCTCCAGGGGGGCAATCATTAACACTAACACAGCAACCTGCATCACCATTTTAAGTCCCAAAATTATTAGGGAGGTCACGTGTGCTCCTCCACTAAGATACATAAGTTTTCCATACAACTGTTAACACAACGTGTGAACAGGGAAGAAATGTCTTCTAATAATATTAGCCAGAAAGTTTTGTATGCAGCAGCATGGTTGGAAGACTCAACTCTGAGGATAAGAGGGTTTTGTTAATTCTTTAAACCATACCCATCCCTGATAAGTGCTATCATTGGTTTACCCTGTGCTGGACAAAAAGGCTACATAAAACATCAGTAGAGATGTCAGATAAGTCATTACAATGATCAGACTCCTTACCTAAGTTCCTTCCTTCTGACCTCTCCCCATAGTGCCCCTTCCTTTTGCCAGAGGCAGGGTCTTGCGCGACTCCATTTGGTCTTAAGCTAGTTCTCTATTCAATAGGCTACTTCCTGCATTTTTCTCAGTTGTAGCTACGATGGACTACATGTATGGCAATCAGACTGAATGACATTAAAAATAAATTACAATCAAAATAAATTATATTCATAATCCTTAGTTATAAAAGCATTCAAACGCTTTAAAGTCAGTCTGCTCAGGCCTAGCCTTCATCAGCTGTGATGAGTTCATTCCAAGTCCTGTGTCTGCATTAATTTTCTAGTTACGAAGTTTATTCTACACTAGACAGGTATGAAATCGAAGTTCTACAATGACTTTTACACTAACACCTAGTAAACAGATCCTAAGTTTGATTTACAAAATTATCAGGAGAAGACTAAGCATGTGCTACTATAACGCCAACTACGTATTTCCTTAAATGTATTGTCCTTTAAAGTGTACTTGTTTTGAACTGCATATTCAAATTATAAGATTAGGAAAAAGCTGAAATGTTCTAGTACAGCAAAGCTGCTCCTCTCTCCGTCTCCCTCATGTAGTGGATAAACAATGCTGGGACTAATTTCAATATTAAATTTATGCTAAATCTTCGTCAAGGGCTTAACAGCTCTGAAAAGCTGATACAACGATTCATTAGCTCCCAGTAGGCAGGAAGCAGCTCCGGAGCGGGAAAGGCATGCTGCCTGGCGACACTGCCTTCTGTGTCTCCCACACTCCCAGAGGATGCAGCGGTTAGGTCAAGTCTGTCATTAGCAACCTGAAGAAGGGTTTCAAGATTATGTTTTTCGTTTTTAAAATTAATTTGCATCTCAAAAATGATGCCAAGGTATGTCAATAGCTCTCCTTTCTAAAGTAAGATTAAACATGCGAGACAAAATGCTTTTATTTAATAAACAGGTCTGAAAACCGTTCTCACTCTCTGCCATTTGGTAGTCTGATTTCTTTTTTCTAAGCTACAGGACATGCTCTTCTTCAAAAGCACAAGCTAAGGGAGGATAGCAGGGAAAGAAGATAATCCTCCTCTTCTGTTCCTTCACATTGCCTTACATTTTACTGAAGAGAAATTGTCCTCATGCAGCCCTTGTGTCAAAACAAAGAATAAGAGACAGCCAGAAAACAGTAAGCCAAGTAAAGTCATGTTCAAAAGGAAAAACCCATTTCAAAAAAACATAATCCAAATACATATTAACATATGCCGTCCCCATTTTAAATTCTAAATGTAGGATACTACTTTACATTATTCCCACCACACTTCTTTGCTTGCGTGCCTATCCCAGAGGACTCTTTTGGGTCAGTTATAACACTAAGAGATCATTCCAGGCCCCCCACAAAAAGCCAACCAAAAGGCAGGAAATAAATGTCACTGCAGAGTTTCAGGTTTTATTCCTGGGAAATGTTAGGCTGGATTTTGGAAGAGAGGCAGAATCAATCTAGTTCTACAGTAGGCAAGGCAGTGACATGAGCAGGTTTTCAACAGCATTCAGTACTCTGGTCTTTCTTGCTCCAGCGAGCAAGACAAAAGTACTGAACAAGTCACACGAAGGAACCAGTTTTTTAGGTAAGTGCACAAATGAAGATAAGTTTCTATTTATAAAAGCTGTAAAATAAACAGCTCTCAAAAATCAGAAGCACTTTTTAGAGAACATAAGCTAGGTTTTCAAAAGTTTCATGTACTCCAGCACGATCCTAACCAATAAGCTTCAAACATGAAGAATCTGTCCACAAGACCTGACTATAATATGATTGTTTCCCTACAGCTACTCTCCAAAGTTCACACAATCAGACATAGAACAATACCACAGGCACCACCTGAGCGAGCCAAATCCAGTTCAACATATCCTTGAACATGTTTTCTACCCGAATAAAAATGCATTTTACTTTTTTTTTAATACACTCCCAGCCCCCAAAGAACACAAAATAATGCATCTTCAGATGGATTTCCCAGAAGAGTGTAATTTACTACTAAAATATTTCATTCTAGCAGTTGAAAGACCATAAGAGAATGGATGTCCTCTAGAGCCTTATAATCCTCTAATAATGGTAATAGATCTTGTGCTACTATTCGCCAGTGACTTCTCAGTCAGATGAGTTTTCTTCCCCTTGCAGCACAGCTGGTTTCACACAGAGTGTAATAACATTTTTTGCACAACAAGAAAATTCATCCGATTAGAAGGACTGTATTAAGTCTTTCATGAACAGCATGTGTCAGTGCAGCCTCTGCAGTGATTTGATTTAAGACAGCCTAAAAGCCCATGTACTACTCTTCATTCATCAGCCTTTTAAAAAGATTTCTGGATTTTCTTCCATAGTGTTTCAAGATCATTACTCCAAAATGCCTCAGCTAAAAACAGATCTAATATAATCACTAATCTTGCACCATGAAAAGGCTTTTACTCAGCGGGGAAGGAGGAGGTACATACACACAAGTCCTTTGTAGGCTCTCTTCATGGAAAGGGTAAGAAAAAACAAAAATAAAGCATAACCAGAACAATGTCTGCAAAATCAATTACAGTAATTATTTTTGAACCTAGCAAGGTTTTTTAAATGCCCCATTAATTTACCACAGAGACAAGAGACTCCTTATAAAACCAACATTCAGTGTGGAAATGGGAGATACTGTTTGTGAACCCTGTTTGTGGAGTTGTAATAAACATGAAAGCAATGTTTGTGAACCCTGTTTGTGGAGTTGTAATCATAGAGGATACAATTCTCGATGCACATTCTCTTTTTCTGACCCTCTTTTGTTTTGAAACGCAATTCTTGAACTCAGATTTTGCATGGCAATCACGTTTTCAATTCAACATCCACAGCCACAACCACTAATCATCTGAACCACAAAGTAACAGATTTTCACTAGCAGCAAAATTACTGATTATCTTGATCACTTAAAAAAAAAAAAAAGGCACCACAATTCTTTTTACGCTATGACCCTCACCATGACATCTCAACACTTCCATATACTCTGCTGTAGTACAGGTAGTCCACAGTTTGGCTGCAAAGTTGATGCTTTTTCGTTTTGCCCTATGGACATTTTATTTACCTTTTGCAAGGCTAAGCTTTGAGGTCTGCTAGCCAAAGTTCACTGTGATTTGAATATGAATCAAAGACATGGCATTCAGAACGTATCTGTGTTTACTTGGTTAGACCTTCATTCCATTACAAACACCTGGGTTTCAACTGAGTGTTCAAGTGCTGCTAACACCAAGGGAACAGATTCAAGTTAATATGAGTGACTGTTTAAAAATAGGCTTGGGATTAATAGCCATTTTTTATTCCCTTCTTTCCACACCCAACCTCTGCCTTGCTTCTTTTCTTCTTCAGAACAGGCTTCTAATTAGTATGCTGCACACCACCTTCCACTGCGTCCTTCAGAAAGTGCCCTATGGAACTGAAGACTCAAAATGTTTAACAAGTTTGTTGTGATGAGCTTTCCACTTTCTTAACTTAAAGGACATTCCGATCATTGTTTTACCACTTACTTTCCCCATCTTTTATAAGGCACCATGTATTTATGTGGAACTGAATAAAACACAGAACCAAATAAAGCAATTCCCAAAGTATAACTTTGCCATCAATCTGTTAGTGGTTGTTGCCATCACACTGGCCATTGAGTTCATTAAAGTAATCGGTTACTTCCCCCATCTGTGAGCTTCAATGCTTTCTCCCCCTGTACTAACTACTTCAACTGCAAGAGAAAGACCAGACGCATCCTAGGTAATTCTTCCTGCCTTAGAGAGAGCATTGCACCTACAAGAAACCATGTGATAATCTTTCAGTGCAGTGCTGTGCCACACTGTAATAATCTCTGTGGACCCATTATGCAGGCTCAGAACTAAAATAACTTGTCAGAGTCAAGACAGATGCCAGGTGATCTCAAGTTCAACTGAGCCAGACAGTAAGTCCCAGTTTTAAAGCGTTAAGATCTTTTGGAATAAAAAATGTGATTTAGAAGACAGCAATGCATTAGATATTGCTAACTGAAGAATGTGTCCTTGGTTGCATTTAACTAATGACTGAGAAGGGAAATATCACCCCAGTTAAGCACAATATTATTCTCATGCCAAATTTCCAAATATTACCCAGCAGAATGTCTACTGTATTACTAATTATACTGATTGCTTTACATAATACTACTAAAAAGACACCTGAATACTTTACATATTTTGCAGAAAAGTGTTTTAAAGACCACAGTAATTTAAAAGACTGAAAGCCCAACATTTGTAGTCCCTGTTAGCGAACAAAATGTGAGCCAGTTACACTATCAACAAATTATGGTTTGCATTCTGCATTTTAAACAACAGTTTCTAATTCACATAGACTTCTGCTGATCATTAGGGAAACAGAAAGTATGATGCAGTTTGAACTTCACCTTCTGATTGCATTTGGGCACGAGCCATCTTTCCCAATGCCAGGAAGGACTTTTTCACCAGGCTGAAAGGCTTCTTAATTCTGAAGTAGTCAGACCACCATAGTTAGCTCAAGAGGCTGTGTTCAGCAATCTTATTTACTGTATTGGTGAACAAAAGCTTTGGCTTAAAATAAGCAGAACAAAGTAGGTAAACCCACTCATGTCATGCTAAACATCAACAACTTCATGTTAAATTCCTCTCCCTGTATCTCTCTAAAGCTTCTGTAACTCTGCTGACTTGCATTTAAATTTGTCTCTAAAACTGTGAGTTTTAGTCAGTGGAGCCATTCCAGATTAGTCCAATAAATTCAGAAGAAAATCATTCTCTACAGTCAGAGTTCAAGCCATTCTGCTCAGGTGCCATATTACTTCAGGAGGTTTTTTTTTTTCAGCAAGTTACTGCTTTTTTTGAATTACTATCAAATTGCATTTTGAACAACTATATCAAATAGTTAATAAACAAAGCATTATGCCTTTCCTCTTGCTGTAATATGCCACTGATTCATCATACAGCTCAAAGACCTATTGCAGCAAACCAAGTTAGAGACAGTCTACACACAGAAACAGGAAACGACAATAAAAAGCCTGGAGTTACCTTGGTGGTTTTTTTACGCGGCTAGCTAGTCACAAGAAAACTGCCTTACTTGTAGCAGTTTGGATCAGAACTGAAGAAAAGTTTCTCAGGACAGGGCAGATGTATGTCTATTGCAGGTGTCAAAACATGTAGCCATAACTTACCTACCCTTTTCCTAGCGGACAATTAATTCATTTACAAAGCCTGAGGCCTGTATCCCTGGTTACAGACTATTTAGTGGACCTGTCAAACTACTCCTAGTTGGGGTGTACTACTCATACTAGTTTTGAATGCTAACTTATAGAAAGAGATTTTCAAGAAGAAACTAAGTTAAAGAAGAGATGCAGAGGCGGTTCTACATCAGCTCAGCTTTGCTTTTACACACAAGTGCAATTCATTTTGCTTACTCCTGCCCTTTGAACACAATTAGGTGCTTCCCACCTTAAGTGAGAAAATGAAGTTTTAATAACTACCTTGCCAAAAAAATCTAGGTCAATGAAACATCTATAAGCTACCTTAAGCTTTGTGTCTTCCCTCAAAAACCTGTCTCTTGCAGTTACAAGAGAAAATTCATCTAGAAGACTGATTTCTGATTGCTGGCTTAGGATCACATTGTCATGGTGGGATCACAATTTTCTCTACCTGCAAGCTTTACATTCATCCCCTTGTCATTGATTAACTCCACACCTTTCCTCTCAACCGGAGCTCTAAATGGCATGTAAGAAATAAAGTATTATTTTCCAGCAATACCATCCTATTCCTAACATGCCTCCTTATTAAAGGATTCCTTTTTGTTTCCTGGAGATAAGACACTGAGATTGCTTACTTTTATGCTATCAGCTTTCCAACTTGTACTGAAATAATATGGTCAATATTTCATGCACCTAAAGCTTTGTACCCAGCACAGTAAGTAAACTTTATAGCATGGGCTAAAATAGTATATGGTAAGGCCACTTCTATACTAGAGTTGGTAAAAAAAAGTCTTAATTGGCGATGTACTTTATACAATGCCCCCCTCAAATCCATTATAGTGGATATAACCCAAAACCCCAGACCTTTGATGATAATAGACTCATGAATGAAACACTTCTTATCAGAAACCTTAGCATTGTTAGTAATGCAGAAAACTTTTTTCTAGCTGTGAATTGGATGACCAAGGTAAACCTATATCCTGAGTTCAGAAGACTAACTTGCACTTTTAGAAACAATACTCAAATCTATGGTTTCCTTTACCTTTCAAAGAAAATGTGGGATGTTTTTTTTTTTTATATTCTAACTTAAAAAGCATAAAGCCACTTGTCAAGAAAGGCTTAAAAAAATGCTCAAGGCTGCCACTTCTTTCAAAACAGTTAAGTAACAACTTTCTGAATGCACTCTACACTGTGCTCATTCCACAAATATTACAGCATGCCATTGTACCGGGTGATCAGCAACAATACCACCACCATTTGGCAAATGGCTCTCCTAGCACAGGTTATTTGGAGTTTTACCATGTCAGGAAAAGTAACCTAGGAACTCCTAGTGCAATATATTTATTTCTCCCTGCCACAGACCACCAGTGCCTTTGTGATCCAGTATTTTTCACTCTAAGGTTTTAAACAACACACAGCATTGGTATCTTAAGTTAAATGGAGTGACAAGAAGCAGGTGACAAATTAAAAGAAAGCAAAACATTGCATGAAGCAGCAAAAGCAGCTTCAAGTGCCCTCTTGCCACAGCTGTCTGAGAAAGAATCTTTTGCTCTGAGTACTGTGAGGTTCTGACTTGCTTGCATGTTTTGTTATGCCTTTTTTCTGCTTTTTAATTGTCCCGTTTTGTGTTATTTAACCACCCCCTAGAAGAGGTACAAAGCTATAACAGAATTTTAAATCTGTAGTTTAAGAGAAAGAATTCATCCATGTGCAAGAAAATAACAGCCATTCTAAGAAAATAAGAAAGAACCATTAAGTGGACAAAGTAAGAATGGGAAAAGATATCCTGAAAAGAACATAAAGCACTTTGTTTTGCACATTTCCACCAGATGCCTAACTTTGAGGAGTCAGAACTGACTTCTAGCAGCTCACTATTTCCACTGGCGTCAGACTTGTAACATCCCAGGACAGCTGTTCTACACACAATTCAACAAGGAGTATACCAAGGACACTGAAAAAATACTTCAAAAAGAACTATCTAGGAACTAGATCCTGTTCTTATTTTGAACTGTAAATAAGCTGTGTAGCCTTGCAGGTTCTTCCTAAAGCAAGTATCAACATTGCAGTTCAAGCTTTGTATAAACACTGTCATCTTGAATCTGCAACCACCTGTGTATTCACTAAAATGAAATACCATACTAACATTATCATCATGATAGCAGCATGCACAGAACAAAACAGGAACTTCAAAATACAATAAAATGAGCAAAGCACAACACTTCCCTATGTAATTCATATACAGGCATGGATGTACTACAACAGCAAATTGCCCAGTAAATTTTTTCCATTCAACTGATGGCTACTTGTGGTTTGAAGTGTGCTACAGGTGTGCTGCAGACAGCTCAAGCTGGCTGTACCCTTCAGTTTAGTTTGCAATTTTCTCTTCACTGCTATACGTCTTCCCAATATGCTGCATCCATATCTACTCCACTTTGGTGAGACCCCACCTGAGTACTGTGTCCAGGTCTGGAGTCCTCAATACAGGAAAGACTCGACCTGTTCGAGCAGGTCCAGAGGAGGGCCACAAAAATGATCAGAGGGATAGAACACCTCTCCTATGAAGAAAGGTTGAGAGAGTTGGGATTATTCAGCCCGGAGAGGAGAAGCCCCTGGGGAGACCTTATTGCAAGCCTTTCAATACTTAAAGAGGGCTTAGAAGAAAGATGGGGACAGACTTTTTAGCAGGGCCTGTTGTGACAGGGCAACGCATAATGGCTTTAAACTAAAAGATGGTAGATTCATACTAGATATAAGGAAGAAATTTTTTACGCTGAGGGTGGTGAAACACTGGAACAGGTTGCCCAGAGAGGTGGTGGATGCCCCATCTGTGGAAACATTCAAGGTCAGGTTGGACGGGGCTCTGAGCAACCTGATCTAGTTGAAGATGTCCCTGCCCACGGTGGGGGGGGGGGTGGGCTAGATGACCTTCTGAGGTCCCTTCCAGCCCAAACTATTCTATGATTCTTCCAGACAAAACCAAAACAAACCAAACCCCCCAAAAACCCCCCAAAACCCCAATGCTGCTACAGATGCCACAATGAAAAATTCTTTTAAGACTAATGAAACCTGCCTTTTTTATTCCTCCCTCCAAAGTATTGTGTGTGTCTATTTCCTCAAGCTGTAGTGAGAAATGCAATGAGTTAAATGTGCTTGGAGGTTACACACTTCTTGGAAACGCAGCTACAGTTGGTTTGACTACGATGTAAATAATTCATGTCACTTTTTCAGAGCAGTTCACATAAATTAATAAATTCTACATGTTCTTCCATGCCCACATAACACTCACAGTCCTGATCAGTAATTCTACAGCAAAACCCTGAAATTTTCTCCAGACTGAAAACTGGACTTTTCAATGTTACTGTGTGTCTGAACAGGAGTCAGAATTACTTTTTCCACATACCATCCAAAAAACAAACCCTTATCTTTAATACAGACATTAACAAATTTCAAGCGTCTAAAGACAGAAAACAAGAAAACCGGAACTAGCATCATGTAAGCCTAGAAATATAAAATGACTAATCCCCACAAAACCTAATTACAACGCAAAATTATGACTAAATACAATGCTTGAAAGACAATAAAGAAAAGTTAAAATGCAAAAAATTCAGTCAAACTGAGAAAAAAATTTTAAAGAAATCACATGCTCCCAAATCTGTATCAATTTGAGTGCATTATGAAACACACCCATTAAGAAAAAAACAGAACAAAAGGCCAGCCTGAAAGAGATTTGAGAAGAGACATAAAAGGTTAACAGCAGACAACCTGCAACAGATAAAGCTGTCACCTGGTTTAAAAACTTCTCCGGCTTAAGAAATGCAGTTGTCTCCAAAAGCACTGTATAACGGGCCTGCTTTAGCACAGTGTTTCAATATGTATTCAACAGCAAGCACATCCTGGACTGCTTCCCTGGGTCAGAACTATGGTGGTCAGCACCATAACTCATCAAGTGCATACCCCGTAAGCTGTATCTTTTTCCAACTCCTGTGCTGCAGAGCATGGTAACTCTTTGAGACAGAAAGCAATTTAAAAAAAAAAAAAAACCAAAGCAAATAAAGCTTGTCTTTGTGGCACATCTCAAATTTGAAGCAATACTTCTCCCTTCCCTACATTTTTTTATTTTACAAGTAAGATATGATTGTTTCTGTGTAACGCCTCTTGCATTACCTATTACTATTTCTAGATATCCCCATTTATCTTTCCAGGCTATGTAGGTAAGTATAAGCATACTGCATAATTCTGGCTTGAATTCAGTACTGAAGCAGGCAAAGACTACGCACATATTTTTAAGAAGCAAGAATACAGGTATCACAAGGGACTTGGCAGTCTTCCAGTAACCACAGAAGAACACAGAATAATTTATAAGGTCCCCAAGAGTCAGAGATGGTTTAGTAGCCTCTTTTCATTCAATTTTCTCATATTGTATTTTCATACTTACTGGATAATACCAACAAATAAGCCAGTCTTTCTTCCTAAGCCTAAACAACTAAAAAATACTCCAAAACAGAGACATAATACATATTTTGCTGTAAGTGACACACAAAAGGTGAGTTCCAGCCAGCTTGGGGTATATGTGTGTGCGTGCATGTGTGTGTCTAAGGGCAAGACCAGAGGCAGGGCTGCCTACTGGTGGCCAGGGGGAGTCCCAGACAGTGGGGGGGTGGGGTGGGGGGGGGGGGGTAGG
>NW_008794774.1:7380436-7396576 GCF_000699145.1 Aptenodytes forsteri | reverse complement strand
AGGGGTGGTGGGGGTGGTGTAGGGGTGCCTGTGTGCATGTGTGTGTGTCTCTCTCTGCGGGATGGGGGGCAGTCTGCACCAGTAACTGCAGTGGAGCTGCAGCCTCAAGGGCTCTTATGTCCAGACGCCAGCAACTGGTGAGACTGGGATACAGGAGTCACCTACTGTGCACACTGACCATCTATGCCCCATTGCTGGAGGGATCCATACTGTATGTATCGTCCATATCCAAATATCGTACGTATATTCCCACTAGTAGACCTCCATCAGCCAGAAAGCGGAGCAGGATGGGGCCTCTGGTGCTGTTTTATGTTCTTGCGAGTGCTGTTTGTCTGCGTTATATACACATAAGCACAGGTATGTGGTGTACGCGTGTGCTGCATGTGCATGTACCTACTGGGAATACAGGCACAGTCTTGCCACTTGTCAGACCTGGGGTCATGAAGCTGTGGCAGCCTCGCCTCTCTTGGCTGCAGAATCCAGCCCAATTCCTGTAGCAAAATCCACTAACAGTAAGTTTTTACCTGAGAACAATCAGCCTTGGCTATTGCCGTAGTAGCCTGGAGTACATTACGAAGACTGTCTCCATTTTCTTGGATCAGTAGATAAGCCAGAAGAAGAAAAACATGGATAGGGACTTGAGTTGTAACAGGTAACAGTGATTTCACTGAAGATAACCAGTTAGTAACTGCAGACTTCTCTTTCATGAGCTCTATGATCTTCCAGGTTGTATACAATGAGCTATAAGAGCTGGTTATGGGGAAAAGGAGTTTGCAGGACACCTGAGAACAAGTGAAACAAACAAAATTCTCAATCAAACAAATACGGTACCATGAAAAAATAAAAAAAAAAAACCCCCAAACTAATCCAGATCTGTCATCCAAAACAAACCTTTTTTTTAGGGCCGCAATACAATAAATGTAAAGAATAAAGTGCAATACATTTGTTTATAATTCTTTATATGAATTCTTGCACTAAGGATGTTTGAATGGGTTGCTAATTCCCTGTTCAGGAGTTCCCCCTTTTATTTGGCATCCATCATTCCTGTTCCTGCTGGTAACTGCAGTGCTGCTTCCTCACTAAAATGGACACAATAACACTGGAGTACATTAAAAGCTTCCATTCCTGACAATGACAGGTGCATCACAAAAGTTTAAGTATCATCTACATTATTTTAAGGAAATTCTCTTAACTTTTGATAGTACTTAACAAAACACCACAGTTTAAATTAATCCGACTTTACATTTTTTGTTTAACCGCTTAACTTCTCAGAACAAAAATGTTCTATAGATGCAGTCATGGAAGATAACATTGAGAAGCAGGAAAATAGTAAAATACAAATGAGGAATCCTCCTAACTCAGGTTTTTATATATGCAAAAGTATATATATATTTTAAAGCTCCTGCAAATTAATGTAGAAGTTCAAAGTTTTTCATTAAAACAAAAAAGCTTAATCCAAGACAAACCATCTCTTTCCTAATAATTGTTTCCTTAGAAAATGCAGTGTTTCCAGAAATGTCTTTCCATTATCAAGACAGTAATTGGCAGGCAGTAATTAGATGAAGAACATTTATATAAAACTCAGGTCAAGAAAGTATTTGAAAAGAGGTCTCCAAATGAACATTAAAAATGGAATTCAGACTCCAACAGGGCAGGGCCCACTCACCTTTAAATTACCAGGGAAAAAGAGATTTTGGGTGGCAAAAACTGTTCTCCATAAAACTGCAGAATTTCATTTTAATCACATTGTTCAATGCAATGTAAATTTATTTTGGCTAATGGAAGGTAGAATGCCCCTGTACTTTAGATGACCTTTTTAAAATAATATTAAAATTAGCTTATTCCATTACTTGTGCATTACAATTACTGTATGTGAAAATTCAGCAGTTTATAATGCCATCTCTCTGCTGGCAAGATCACTTGGAGCCAAAAATCTCTTCTGGATACAGTTGTGAAACTGCCATACATTGATGAAAGTATTTAAACTTTATCCAAGGACATACAGTGGGCTAAGAAGAGCTTCAGGATCTGTGAAGTTGTACTGTTTAGTTGCCTGCCCCTACAAGATCGTAGGACTTGAAATCAAGATCAGACTATTACAGGTTTGTTTGGTTTTTTAAAAATGCCTGGAAAAAACTGCTAAAATTGGTAGAGCCTGAAATATCATCTTGATATTTCCCATTCCACATTACTTTCCCTAAGGTTTTGCTACACAATAGTACTCACTCCCTTCTCTCTTTATTTCAGCTGCATGAAAACAAGCTATCACCACATTTTTATTTTAATGCTGCACCCCATTCAAGCAGGTTAGGTAGGAAATTTCAGTCTGCCAACACTGAAAGATATATATAAAATCCCTCAATGGCAAAGTAGAAGTGCAGGTCAGCCACGTCCTAAGATTTTTCAAAATCTTGGGACTACAAGTAGAACAATTCCCCATTACCATCACTGCCAAAAAAAAAAAAAAGCCCTTGAAGAAAATACAGCTTTTGGGTGTGGTTAAAAGCAAAAAAGAAGCATACCAGCTATGGAAAGGCAGCCACATACCCATTAAAGACTATGAGAACCTTGCTAGGGCACACTGAGATGCAGACAAGAAGGTTAAGGCTCCACTAGAACTGAAATTGGCCAGAGATGTCAAGAAGAAGAAAGGGTTCTTCAGATATGTGAGCAGTAAGCAGGAGCACAGGGAAGACATAGGCCCATTACTAAACAGGGCTGGGAAACTAGTTACAAATAATGCTGGCAAGGCAGAGGTTCTCAATACCCTCTTTGCCGCTGTCTCTACTGGCATAGCTGGACCCCAGATCACAGGATCAAGCAGCTACGACAACGCATGGTTGACCCACCGGTAGCGGCCCTCTGCAAGGGCTCAACCCACATAAATCGATGGGCCCAGAGGGAATCCACCCCAGGGTGTTAGCAGAAGTGGCTGACATTGTTGCAAGGCCGCTGTCTATAATCTTTGAAAAGCTGTGGCGATCGGTGGGCATCCCTGATGACTGGAAGAGGGCAAATCTCATACCCATCTACAAGATTGGCCCAAAAGAGGACCCAGGAAACTACAGGCCCATTAGCCTTACTTCAGTCCCTGGGAAAGCGGCGGAACGAGTCCTAGAAACTATTACAAACCAAATGAAGCAGGTGACTGGGAAAACCCAGCAGAGATTTACCAAAGGCAAATCATGCCAGACTAACCTGATCACCTTCTACAACAAAATAACATCTTCTGTCAACAGGGGGAGAGCAGCGGATGTTGCTTACCTGGACCTTAGCAAAGTGTTCAACACCGTTTCCCACAGCCTTCTCCTGGACAAATTGGCAAATTGACAAATTCCGTGGTCTGCGAGACGGAAATTGTCTCACAGGCTGCACTCAGAGGGCGGCGATCAATGGTTTTTACTCAGGCTGGCTGCCTGTCACAAGTGGGGTCCCCCAGGGATCGATACTGGGCCCCATGTTGTTCAACGTCTTCATAAATGATCTGGACAATGGGACTGAAAGCACCCTCACCAAGTTTGCTGATGTCACTAAGCTGGCGGGTGAGGTGGACACGTCAGAAGGGAGAGCCATCTTTCAGAGAGACCTGGACAGGCTGGAAGAGCGGGCTAGCAAGAACTGTATGAAGCTCAAAGGCAAGTGCAAAGTCCTGCATCTGGGACAACGTAACCAAAGAGCCCAGCACAGGCTACAATCCGTGTGGCTGGGGGGGAGGCTTGCTGAGAGGGAACTGGGGGTCCTGGTAGACAACAAGCTGAACATGAGTCAAAGCGCTGCTGCAGCATCCAAGGCAAATTGGATCCTGAGCTGCATCTGCAGGCGCATTACTAGCAGAGGTGGAGACATGATCATCCCACTTAACTCAGCGCTTGTCAGGCTGCACCTGGAGTACTGGGTCCAGTTCTGGTCCCCACAATTCAAAAAAAGATGCAGACAGACTGGAGAGAGTCCAAAGGAGGGTGAGGGTCAAAGGGCTGGACAACCTGCCCTATAAGTTAGGTCTTTTCACCCTGGAGAAAAGAAGGCTTAAGGGGGATGTCACCACACTTTTCCAGTACTTGAAGGGCAGCTACTAAGAGGACAGAAGCTCTCTCTTCACAAGGAGCCACATGGAAAGAACAAGGAGCAATGGCCACAAGTTGCACTGGGAGAGGTTTCGTCTTGATGTAAGAAAGAAATTTTTTATGGTGAAGTCGCTCACGAGAACAAGGGCTAGCGATTGAGAGACTTCTGCCAGCCACTTGTAGAACGCTTCATCCACCTCTTCATCCTGGTTGGGTGATCTATAACAGACTCCCAGCAGGATATCTGCCTTGTTGTCCTTCCCCCTCTTCCTTACCCATAAACACTCCACCTTATCCTCATCACAATCGTTGAGCTCTAGACAGTCAAAACACTCCCTAACATACAGGGCCACCCCACCGCCTCTCCTTCCTCACTTGTCCCTTCTGGAGTTTATAGCCATCCATTGCAGCACTCCACTCATGGGAGTCACCCCACCATCTTTCTGTGATGGTGACTAAGTCGTATCTCTCCTCTTGCACAATGGCTTCCAGCTCCTCCTGTTTGCTGCCCATGCTGCGTGCATTGGTGTAGATGCACCTGAGCTGGGCTATCGATTTTGCCCCCGACATTGGCATGCCACCCCTAGGCATTCTTTCAGAGCAGAGTAAGGAGTGTAGGCTTTACTGAACTTGAAAACATTTATCTTTCATTAGGAGTACAAATGGGCTTGCCTTTTCAGATTTGTGGAAATGGAAGACAAAGTTGGAGAGGGATTCCAGGACATGGAGACACGGCAGAACTCAGAATTGGCGTCTTTTCTGTCTCCAACTTGTCCCATCACCACCCTCCCTACACCACGTAACAGCAGTGTAAAGCAGAAAGGGAGCTTAGCTTCCACAGCGCTAAGAACATCTTGATCAAAGAGACTTGCTGTCACCTGTTCTCAGAACATATGGGACAAGTGGGTGGAGGGCAGCTAAGTGGGACATAAGAAAATAAATAAAAACAAAAAAACAGCACAGACAGAAAGATCCAGGATAATGAGCTTAAATTTGATAAGTGACAGTTATGCGCTCCATAACTCTCTTCAGCCAAAGGAGAAAGAATGGTCCCCCCCAGCCACATACGATGGTAAGGAAAAGGATATAGATGAGTAGAATAAGCAAGTCTGAAAGAAACAAAGTAAGTATACATAACCTTGTTTTCTACTAAGTCCTGTTACTTGATTAATAATGCAGGTGAATTTTTTAATCTATACGGTCTCTAAAAGTAAAAAAATCCCATCTCCTAAGTAAAACAATATCTAGCATACAAACACACTTCCTCTTTACCAGTAGTAAAGTTTAGTTTAGTAGTTTTATGGACTATATATATTTTTGAGTGTTTCCGTACAACATATTACACAAAGAAGCTCACAGATGTAGTGTCTTTCCCAAGCAGCTAGGTGTAATGCAGCAAAATTGTTAAATGCATCCCCTGCCTGCCCCAAAAGAAGGAAAAAAACCTTGTAACTTTACCAATTCCTTTTTATCCTTCACATCTTTCTCCTGTAATATTCCCAAAAGATTTACAGCCAGCTGCTGCCTGGTAGTTCCAGAATCATCCTCTGATATGCAGTCCCCAACTGTTGTAGAAGATAAGATCTGTAGCACAGGCATCACCAAAGTAAGGGCTGTGGTTGAGATGTTCTGGGTTTCTGAACAGGAAAGGAGCTTGTAGGCTATTTAAGACAAAGTGGGGAAAAACAAAGATCACATGGGGAAAAAAGAACTAACATAATTTGTACTTCTAGGCATGACACAAACATTTCTAGGGAACACTCTGGTCGAGCAAAGTAACAGTCCTCAGAATTACAGTATGTGCATACTAGAGTTAAAGTGCAAAAGATATTTTGGTAAAACTTCAATTCTATTTAGAGACCCATATATTTCTGTTGCTTATAGCAGAGTACCTAATGGCAACAAGAAATACAATAATGGAAAGTAGCACAGTCCTTTGCTTTTACTGGAATAACTCCACTAATCAAAACTGCTAAGTTGAAAGCTCAGCCAAACATTGCCATGACTGTCAGGCCTGCTCTCTTAAGATCTGTCAAAGGAACCATTCAGGATGCATGAATCTCAGTTGAGAATAACCTGTTGTTCACTCAAAAATGAATCAGATAAGCTCCAAGATAGCAGGGAGCTTAGAATACAGTAACATCCATTGAAAAAGTCAGTGTAGGAGGAAAATTTATCTTTATTGCCATTAGATCAAATGTTACTTTTTAAATTCAGGAAAATCCTGCTTATAAAAAAACATTTCACCACCCAAACCAACTGCAGGGGAATGCAGTGCTTATTTTCATAAACATGAAGAAACAAAGACAGTCTTAAGAGTGTGGATTCCTCTTTCACAAGGAGAGCTTTACCTAGACTCAAGACAGACTTTTGCTGACTTTCTGGTGTTTGCAGCAGTAGAAGCGCTAGCCCAATTATACACTGTTCCACTGGAAATACCTACAAGGAAAAAAGAAAGATGTTCAAGTCATCTTTGTTTTTCAGTGGCATTAAACAGTACAAATGGGCAACAACTAAAACTGTGTAACAAGTTTCTTCATGAATCAGTGAGTGCACACACAGCAACACAGCACATGCAATGAAGAATATGAATAGTGTAACAATAGTATTTTAACTGAATAACTACAACATTTTGTTACTTTGTTCACACCATTTTAGCTCAGTTTAAACCAACTCCCATACTAAGAGGTTAACTGATATATACAGAACCAGTTAAGTTTTGCCTTCTGAAGGTCTTCAACCAAGAAAAAAAAAATAGAAGCTTTTGAAACAACACTGGTCACTTGCAGATGAATGCCATGTATCAATGTCTCTAAATACTGTCTTAAACATGACATTCTTTAAATTTAATAAAAATATTTTATTTTTTCCCCATGAACTCTTACCTCTTTTAAGAGCTCAAAGTTGTCCTCTATTAAGGAGATCAAAGATGAGCATTCTCCCGTTACATTTAAACACACTTCACAGAAGCATAACAGTTGCAGACAAAACTGGGATAACTGAACTTTCCAAAACACAGGATACCGCAGTAGGCTGAGGAGTAACTCTTGCAGAAAAAACAAGGCTTCTGTAACTTGCAGTAAGTCTTTAAGCTGCAGAGAGGTAATTAAAAAACAAAACAAAACCAAAACACAATCTGGTTTAGTTCCCCTTCCCTATCTATGCAGAATTGCCCAAGTTTAGAATTAGTTCTATTAGCCCTGCAATGTTTCCATTGCAAATATTAACTAAGACTTTGAAGAAACACATTTATAAACTAAACCCAGGAATTTCTTACCCAACTTCCCTGAAAAAACAATAGATGAACTGCTATTTAATGTTTTGAAGTAAAATCAGGAACATGTGAAAGAATAAAAGGATTTCTTGGTAGCTCGTGAGAAAAATCCATTTTTCCTCAAAAGCAATAGCAAATTAATTCAGCTCTCAGGGTTCTCTCAGCAACATAAAACAAATTGTGTGGGGATTTCATCCAGCAGGTAAATACTCTTGTAACAGAAACATCCTGCTCTATGATATTTCCTCTGTAATGTAACCAAGATTTTAACATATGTCTCAAAAGAGTGTTATCTGCTTCTGGGGCACCACATAATCTACCTACTACAAAAATGAAAAGCTGAAGTGCAATACCCAAAAGTAGTATCTCCATACTTGGAAGCCAAATAAAGAGGTTTCATGAAGCAGATGGCCTCAAAACCCTAGTGTGTTAGATGAGAGCATTTCTGCTCTTGAAAATCCTAGTTCCAGACAAACCCAACTGTTCCAATCCAAATTCTGGAGCCAGCATTAAGGATAACATCTCGATTTTTAGTCCCTTGGAACAGATTCTATGAATAATCTGTTCTAATCAGAAGCCTCATGTCCACTGAATTTTTCAGCAGAAAAGTCTGCAAGTGACGAGCTGTACTTTTGACAGCTTGGTTGATATTGTTAGACAAAATGACTAAGAAGCATTTCAGCATTTATACAATACAGATGATTAAATAAGGCTAAGCTTAAAGGAAGGATAAGAACCACCTGAGGTTCAGAGAAAGAAGGAGAAGGAATGACAGGTTATAAAACAGTCCACCAAACAGGCTTCTTGAAGGAAGTATTTCCTTTTCCATTGTGAAAGTCGTATCTCAGGCAAAACAAAAACATTCAAGTATTAATCTGAGTTTAAAAAAAATGCAACAGATTTCCTCCATGCCAATAAGCATGGAAGAAAGAAAGGTTCAAAACTAATTTTGTAAGTCTTCTTCAGTGCCATTTTTATGGCTAAATGTTACCGAGTCAGAAGCTTGGTCAGGATACAGCGTTACACTGAAGTTCAGGTAGAATCAAGACAAAATCAGAAATGTCCCCATGACTAGAAAAAGTCAGCATGTACCTGTCATCACAAAGAGTAGACCTGAACCAAGATAAATGTGTATAATACAAGGTATTATTTGTCCAAAAGATTGTGAAAAGTAGCTACCAGTAGCAAGAGGCTTTACTAGTAAAATTCCTCAGGAGCAAGATGCTACCAAATATCCTCATGTAAAGCCTATTTATCTTCACTTTATCAGCATCATCAAACCCTCTCTCTGGCAACACCATAGCACCTCATGTTTGACTGAATGTATTTGAAACTGCAGGTGTTGCTCTAATACTAAAGAGGAAGGAAAAGGTACATCGGTACAAAAAAGCTTAACCAATGTCACAGTAAAGCATGATGCAAAGCAGTGCTATTTACCTTAACCAAAACCCTAGACCCCTAACCAAAGGGAACAGAAAGACTAAATCCTTCGCTCCTAGCAAGATCACTGTGCAACTTAAAAATACATTCAAAAACTTCAGCATATTCCAGAAAGATTAAGTTTTGTCTTCAGATCCACTAATCCCTCTGTTACAAAGAGTGAGAAAGGAATATCTAGGAGTACTTAAATCATGCTTCTCATATATATAGTTTGTTTCATTTTAATATTTTCCATGTTAAGTTAAAAATTGCATGTTTTTGACAAATATCTTACCATTTAACAACATTCTCTCGCATGGGTATCTCTACAGTAGTTTACTGTATGTTAACTGAGGCAACTAGTGACAAATAATTACGGTAAACATGTTTCAATTTACACCTTACCAAGTATATCAGATTCTAACAATTAAAAAGTTTTACCTTCTACCAGAAAGAGCCAGTTAGATTTCTGTACTACCAACAAATCAGGTCTATAGGAAATGGAAGAGAATGCTGTATTTGCACACTTTAAAGGCAATAATACTACTATCATTGCTTTGATAGCATTTATTTGTAAAAGGTGGGGTCAGGCAACAACTGTACCTGAAGGTGTGGAATCAAATCACACAGAAGTTGAAGAATCTGGCATTCCAACACGGAGGGTGCTTCTTTGTGCTTTGGACCATGAGGCTGAAGTAAGATCTTAAGTAAACCCATTCGCAGTTCAGCATATTCCCGTAACTGAGATGGTTCACAATACAGGTATCTTAAAAATGGAGCCATTATGCCAACACATGAACTCTGTGCCCTGCAGTTCAAGAAATAAGTTTGCCAAGACTGCTTTCTACTGAAAACTTAACAAACAACAAGGAAAACCCAAGCAATGTGACATTCCCTGCAACAATTTACAGGATGCAATTAACAGAAAGGTGTTATGAAAGGCATTACTAAATCTCACAAAAACCCTGACTTACTAGCATGAAGTATTGTCATGAGACCTTATACAGCAGCCATACAATGAAGTGCAACTGTGAAAAGACTAAATATTTAAGCATGAATACTACTCAATATGTACTTGCAGATTATAACACTCTTAATTTTATTCTTTTTCCCCACCCCATCAATTCCAGAACGTGACTTTCCTTGCTGAGTGTCATGAAAGACTAGTGTGCCATTCTGAAGTAGCATTTGGACAAGTCTATTCAGAAATATATTTTTAAAACACATAAAACCTAATTTCAATTAAAAAGAGCCATCCATTCCTTGCTAGTTTTTGCCCAAAGGTCTTAAACAATTACATGAAACAGGAACTGCTTTAACCAAGATGGCTTCCCAGTAAAAAATTTATTACGAAACAATTCTTTTGGCTTGACCATGTTAGAACCAGCTGTTCTTCACATTATTAAAACAATCAGATAAAGCTAATGATCAATACATTAACAAATATACATGGAATCAAAATTAAAAGTCAGTTTTAAACAAGACTCAGCCCTGATGCAGAGCTTTACAAAGAACTCAGTAATAGATCTACATCAACATATGTGGCGCTTGTTGACATCGCACTTAGGGAAATGGTTTAGTGGTGGACTTGGCAGTGTTAGATTAATGGTTGGACTCGATGTTCTTAAGGGTCTTTTCCAACCTAAATGATTCTATGATTCTATATTTCCAGTCTAGAATTTTATTCCACAGAAACCTTTTCACAAAAAGCAGCAAGGGGAGTTTAAGATCTTTTCCTTTTCAGCAAGAACAACTCCTGTTTTAATTCAAAACAAGCCACCAGCAAAAAATTCACAGTCTATTCCATCATTCAGACATCTGACAGGATGCTTCACAAGTCCCAGATTTAGCAGCTGAGTGGAAGAACAAATCTGCAAACAGTATTTTAAAAATACTCTGATCAATTAAATTGAACAAAACACACTTATGCTTGAAGGTCTTACCGTTGATCATGTAGTCTAGGCCCACTAGAAATTTAGGAGGTTAATAAACTTATTTGTTTACTCAGAGCAACAGAATACAGAAGTCAATTTCACTGTACTATTACTCTGTTGGATTTGTATGAGTCTTCCAGAAAACAGGAGAAAAGAGATACTTTTTATCTGAAAAGCATACATATAGGTGTAAAATCGCTGAAAACATTTGGCTTTAAGGCTGCTACAGCATTTGATATCTTACACTGAAGCTTTATTGGACAAGTTCCTTGGAGGTAAGCATGAAGAAATGTTGAAATTGTTGGTAGCTTGGATATTTGTTCATTGTTAAACATATTTTATAATAAGGCTGTGCCACTGATTTTTTCTATTTTTTGTTTTTTAAATCAAGAAGCATACATCATTTCTAAAGACCTTATCATTTACTGTGAGATATAATTGTCTGTGCTTTCCCTTTATCATCCCACCATTTTGTATAGATGAGTTATACCTGCATACTAGTCATCTTTTTTGACTAAGCACTCAAAATTTAGACAAAGCAAATAATCAAAATTACTTATTTTTAAAAAAAATTTCCAAAGGTGCTATCAATTTTGCACCAATTTCCACAACCGCACCAATTTTTCCACAACCATAAAAATAGCAACATGAGTTAAGAAAAAACCCTATAAAAATCGATTTGATAGATTATTCTAGTATTTTATTAATATTCTATTTTAATCTTTAAATGGTGTCACTAAATTTTATAATTATCTTTTGCAAAAAACAGAATTTTCACTGCTTATTGAAGCTACCTTCAAGAAAAAAGTTACACTGATACGATTTAGTTATCTACATTTGCTATTTTTTAATGATTCATTCATTTACCTCTCTGGACACTGATGGAAAAATACTGTTATCTGCTGCAGTAGAACTGGCCAGCAATCAGGTCTGTTTTCAAGGACATTAATCAATGGATGAGGAGTGTTCCTGAAACACACACAAAAAAAATCACATTTGGATCTATAATGCAGAAAGCGAATGTGCAAAATAACTGTCTTCAAAACAAAAGCATCTGTAGAAATAAGACAATTTAACCCCCTGGTATTACCAACTCCCTTTACCAGCTTTGCCAAGGCTCCTACACTGTCAAATGAGCACATTTTATAGGAACTTCAGGAAACAAGATTAAAACAAAATCTCTATTCGAAAAGTCTTGGTTTAATTTTTTTTTTTTTTTTAAAATAAATGTCTAATGATCAGTGTTCAATGTGTGGCCTGATTCGAGTCCTTGGTAGCAGCACTAGGGTCTAGCAGTGCGCTGCAAGTAATACCCACAGAAAAACTTGAACCGCATGTCACACATCAGTCCAGTCTTTCAAGCATAGGTACAAACCTTCAGCACCTGAGACCAAACAAGGTGACCATCATCCCACTTACTACTTTAAATCTGCTCCCAACTTATTTATTTATTTTTCCTTGGTTTTTTTTTTTTTTAGGCAGTGAAAGAAGCAGGAAAGGAGAAAGGCTGGCCATACCACCAGCCTAGAGACCTCCACTTTACTGCCAGCCCTCTGACAATGGTTGCATTTGAAAAGGTCACTGAGGCCTACTAGTCATCTGTTCTTCTGATGAATCTATCACCAACACCTTCCCCACCTCCAAAGTCAATGTGTGAAGGCCATCTACACCACCTAGAAGTGAGACGCTTGCATCAAACAGTGACTACCCTGGTACAGTAGCAGGTGGAGGAAAAGCTGGGCCGGAGAGGAGCCTGAAGTACATAATTTGTTCTGTCAGAAGCAAAACCAAAGTCATTTGACGAGAGTAAGTTAGCCTAAGAAAGGAAAACAGAGTATGAGGGTCTGAACATTAAATTTCCTGGAGAGGTGGGAAATTGGAAAGAACTGGTGATGTGAAGGCAGGTTCATCACTACCTCCATCACCTCATTCTGGAGTTTACCCACTGTCCTTGCTGTGACTGGCCCCATATTCCCACTTGCCTGCTAAGTGTCCTTATTTCCCCCAGTTTCCTTTCCTGCTTCAGCCAACTACAAGCAGAGCAGTGTAGATTCTTCTCTGGGATACCAACAGCTTAAGAGCAGACAACCAGATACTTCCCTGCTCTCAGAGCAGAAACAACTTTCCTTCTAGCAAGAGAGAAAAGTTGGAAGAGAAGAGTCTGGCTAACTCCCACTGATCTGCTAGACACATGTGAGAGAGCAGGGCTACATAAATAAATGGAAAGGCAACAAATGCATGCACACCACACAAGGCTGGCAGCCATAGAGAGGGGCAGCATAAATCTAGGAACTGCAGATGCCGCAGACCACCGCCTTCAGTTTGGTTAACCATCTTTCCTGTTTATATGTCCAACAAATCTGTGCTACACACCAGAGAGACTTTCAGTCAGTTCTACCTATACAACACTAGATGATCTGAGACCCACCAACTGAAGTGGTACATCTCAAGAGAGACTGCCTCAGTTTCAGACACTTAACCATGCCTTTTAAATAAAATAGTGAGAAAGACTTGAGGGGGAAAAAAAAAAAGGAGAGAGAGAAGGACAGCACATATACCCACAACACACAGCTCTAACATAACATTAAGGCTCCTTGCGTGTGTTTACAGGCCAACTGACTTTCATGCATGTGAGCTCTCTCACTTAAAGGACAGCAGATATGGAACACTGCAGTGAAGAAACTGTTAGTTTTCTTGATATACTGTTAATTTTACTGTGGTGAGTGATATAGTCAAATAAGCCTTTTAGAAAGGATTTATAATGGTATTTGGTTTGTTATTGTTGTTTTAAAAACCTGTGAAGAGCAGAAAGCCCAAGATCTGAAGCAGTCTTTTTATTACAGAAAACAACATTCATTGAGACACACTCGTATTCAATAGCATCATGCTACGACACAGGCTTCATCTCGAGTAGCACCAAACAAACCCAGCTCCAGGTAAAGTGAATGAAATCTGCAAGAATCCCATAAAAGAATTAAAAATATATATCTATTTTTTTCCATCACATAGCAAATTTGAATTGCATAATGTGATGGTGTATTAAGGCTTCCCTTGAATGAGCTAAAGAGGTAATACTTACCTGCTATAAACAGGAATGTTTAGAGTTATGCTATGCCTAGTAAGATACTGTTTCTGAAAAAATATAATCTAGCAGACATATCCTTAAACTAAAAGAGGTGCTCCTTATTATGTTATTTTTACATTCTCAATGTTAACATTGTTTGAATTCTGGGCAACTGACTAGTTTTGAGGATAATCAGAGTAATAAACATCGCCATTAGCTGAATGAAAGGCCCACCAAGTTATGAAAGCTGGTGACAGAATATTTTACGTACCTAATGCCTCTTGTTTTCTTCACAATGTGGTCAGAATAGAGCTAACAACCAAGGAAACCGCAAATATCTACTTCAATAGAAGACAACAGTCAAATATGACAATATGACCCACTGAACTGTGCAGCTGTGTACCTCAGGTAAAAGCACTAACTGGTGTCCTTACATGCTACAAAACAATCTTAAGAATTCTGAGATATCTGAAGAGAAAATAAGTTTTGGTCAACTGCTTCTCTTCAAAAGCTTCAAACTACATTGGATCTTAAAGTGGGAGTATGTAGGAAATTTGCTCTGACTGACAAAGCACTTCCTGCCATGGAAGGATATTCACAAAGCAAAAAGCGTTGTTAATACGCTTTCAGACATCAAGAAGCAGCTTTTATTTATTGAGAGAGACTTAATTGCAGTACTCAGGACATCAGCCTATAGGCAGTTGGTCTAAACCAAGAGAATATTTAGAATATAACTTGTCAGCAAGAAGGTTAAACCCGATTCAGGTAATTTCTATTTAGACATGAAGACAACTGTGCCTTTAAGAAAACAGCAGAAATACACAGGAATGCAGTAAAGCCAGATAAAGAAAACCGTTGCTAAGTCATCTCCATATACAGACACATTAGAGCCTGTACACTACCAAGACTTGGAAGTATGACCACAAATCTATCTTCAAAATCTATTTGCAATGAACATGGCAAATAACACTAATTTATTGTAATAATACATAAATATGAGGAAGTAAATATTCTTAGTAAGGTGAACTAAATAGTGGAAATAATTACAAAATCAATAATAAAGCTGAAAAACCACAAATAGTGTCTGAGCAACAAAATCAAGGAAAATCACCACCCATATGGGCTAACGGAACTGAGAGCAATTACAAGGCTATTGTACCTACAGACACAAGGAAATTTAGCAATGGAACCTGAGATCTTATGTCTGGCACCTCTTTAATGAAGCTTCAAAGAGATTAAATTTAACACATTGTATTTATATCTTTATAAAATAATAATTAGTAGCTTTCAGCTTACTCTGTTAAAAACAAGGAAGTTAAATTTGGAGGTGATCTCGTGCTAAGATAATGAGACCAGAAGAATTAAAAATAAAGTAGCTGGACAAGCTCTTCAGGAGCAGATATATATCTTTCTGTCTGGATTAACTGAACAGCTGTTAAGTTAGTGCTGTCTTAGCATTTAGAAAAAATCACATGAACAAAAAAGTAAGAAAAGCAAAAATAGAACAAACTCTGCTTCCAAACCACTCAGCAGCATAAAAACATATAGTTTTGCACACTTACTGATCCATGTTCTAACAAATAGAACATTAGATGAGATTCTATTTGGAATTGCCAAAAATCACTCTTCTGGAAAGCAGCGTAGGTACCACTGCCTAATGGGTAGAGGGGAAAAAATAAAAGCAGGGGGAGGGGCACGGGTCACAGTAGATTTCAGTCCCAGCACTGAAGTCTTTTGCAGCCTATGACTGGGATAATTCCAGGAGTTGCACGTGCCATCTTATTTCAGTGTTGCATTCAGCATAGAGAAAATTTACCTCAGCTCTCTGCGCAACGTGCTCCAGTGCTCATAGTAAAATATTTTTCCTTATATCCAGTCAGAAACTCCTGGAGAACTACAGACCTGTTAGTCTAACCTCAGTTCCTGGAAAAATTATGGAGAAGATCCTACTGGCTACTATTGAAAGGCATTTAAAGAATAATGCAATCATCAGGCACAGTCAACATGGGCTCACAAAGGGAAAATCCTGTCTAACTAATCTGATACCCTTCAATGATAAGGTCACCCCCCTAGTGGGTGAAGGGAAGGTGATGGATGCAGCTTTTCTGGATTTTAGTAAGGCTTCTGATACTGTCCCTCACAGCATCCTTCTGGACAAGTTGTCCAACTGTGAGATTAGCAGGTTCATGGTGCACTGGGTGAAGAACTGGCTGGACAGCAGGGCTCAAAAGGATATAGTGAATGGGGCTACATCTGACTGGCAACCGGTCACCAGCGGTGTTCCTCAGGGTTCAGTTCTAGGGCCAGACTAGGGTTCAATATATTTATCAACGATCTGGATGCAGGAGTTGAATGCACCATTAGCAAGATTGCTAATGATACCAC
>NW_008794774.1:7356485-7379693 GCF_000699145.1 Aptenodytes forsteri | reverse complement strand
GTGTTTAAGAGGCATTTGGACAATGCCCTCAATAATAGGTTTTAACTTTTGGCCAGCCCTGGAGTGGTCAGGCAGTTGGACCAGATGATCATTGTAGGTCCCTTCCAACTGAAATAGTCTATTCTATTCTATATATTCTTCAGTCCTTGGGAAGGCTGCTGTTAGGTCCCCTCCAAGTGGTGTCTTCTCCAGCCTAAACATGCCTAATTCTCTCAGGAAACAGCACGTGTTCCAGCCCTGTGGAACAGGGCCTAGCGGCCCTCCACTAAGCTTGCTCCAGTTTATCACTTCTTTTTTGTAGTGGGGGGCCCCAAAACTGGACACAAGTACTCCAGATACCATCTGGTAAGTGCCAAGGAAAAAGCGTAATAATATCCCTCAATCTACAGGCTATGCTCCTATTCCGGTGCCCATCTTTCAAGTCAGTTACTAAAAATCTGTGGAAGTTTAATTATTCTCATGGCTGTCTCATGAAGGCCTGGAAAAACACATCTCTCAGTGCAAGCACAAGCTAACAAGGATTAGATTAAGGGATAGTGTCACTGCAGCCTAAGTACCTTCATTGAGAACAGAAATTTCATACTGCAAGAAATGTCAAGCTAGCACACAAGAATCAGAGGTTGGTAACTGAAACTGGCAAATTCAGACTAAAAAAAAAGAGAATGTATTTTCACTGAGGAAGAATCAGTCACTGGAACAATTTATCAAGCTCAGAAGATAGTTGGGGGGTTTTTGTTGGGTTTTTTTGTTTGTTTGTTACACTGGGTTCTCCTTCTGCTCCTCAAACAATTCTTCTTCCAAAAAGGAAGAAAAACACACCAAGGTGTGTTTCTATTAAGGCAAATAAATAATTGGGAGACATAGGGACTTTCAGAAAGCTGGCTGATGTGATGGACTACTTGAAGCATGTTCAGAAAACAGATACTAACTAAGATCACAAAGTATGCATATATTACAGGTCTGGCCTTCATATTTAGGGCTCGAAGCCTGGTACTTCCCACATTCATCTCTCTAAAATTCATTAACTTACATACATGGTCTTCTTATGTCCACCTTCCTTGATTCTGTAAACGTTTCACTAAAGTTAGTCTTTTACAATATGTGTACGAAGACTAGAAAGGCTAAGGTTATTGCCTCATTGCAACTTTCCAAGATGACAGCATGCAAGAGGCAAAAGCTTGTTGCCTGTCTAGCGCTTGAACCCAGCAAGATCATAAACAGGATCATTTATCAGACAGCAAGCTAGAAATACTGTTCACATACCATGCCAGGACCTTGAAAGTGCATAGCCCTGTACAGACAAACAGAGTTCTAGCAGCTGTTTATTTCAATACCTTTGTTATATTTTAAGAATTAATTACCTTTCCTAATGAGAAGAATATGTCTCCAGTCATCTAAGTGCTGCTATGACACTGAAGTCAGTGGAACCTTCATAAAGTCAGCACGTGACACATCGAGTCTAAAATGAAAATGGCTTACTATCCAGAAAAAAAGCAAGCCTTTTATGACAGATTTTGTGTGTTCTGAAATGACTATAACTGCACTGAACTGGCTGATGAAAGAAATTAGCTAAGCTCCACAGTGAACAGTGATTAATAACAAAACACCAAAATGTGTAGCCCAAAAAAGGTTCCACTTGATAATGCTGTTAGCAGTAGTAAAAATGAGGTGTGTAGATGCAATTTCTCGTCAACACTAACTTAAGAATTGCTAGCACAGCACTGTAAAACACACATCTTTAAATGACATTACACTGCTACTACCCTAAATTATTGCCGGTGGGTTCAGGATAAAGCAAAATGCACAACCAGACACAGCAGCTATCCACCTGTAAATACATAAGTTGTCTAAGGAAACAAAGATAAAATTTATGTGAGGGGCAACAATAAAACAAAAATTATTTTTAACTTTTAGGTTATCTAAACCTTTTTGTTACATCTCTTGAACACAAGAGAACTCCAAGCTGATTTAGAGCACAAATTCAGTGACAGATTGCTTCTTCTTCATGAGGAAACAACATCTGCAGTCAATGTACTTTTCTGCGTATGCAGCTGTGACCCTGGCCCTTTCAGAAAGATGGAATAGCACTTTACACCATCAAATATGCATTTTTAAAGCATTTTTCTACCTGCTCTAAATTTTGATTTCAGAAAGCTGGCAGCTCTCCAGAATTTTAAGACAATAAAAACCATGCGTGGTAAATCATTAAGAATAATGTAAAATACTAGTTCATTACAAAAAAAAGTTAATAGCTTTCAGCAAAAATTTATAGCCAGAGTTCTGTATATGCATGTCATAACCCACTTGCACTGAGAATGCTGACAAGCACTCCTCAAAACCCCCTCTTCCCTGCCTTCCCACTCAATTCAGCTTGAGCTTAGGTTATTGGACAGCTATATTAATATGCACAGGAAACAGACAACTTTATGCCAGACGAGATAATAAATCCACTGGGAATGCTCAGTTCTAGTCCACAGTGAGACCAACTTGCAGACTACTTCTGCCTCTGCTACAGCTGGTCCTAACTTCATAATAAAAAGTGCAGATCATCCCATATGTGAATTTAAAAATCACATAACTTTTTTCACACATCCTGAAAAAACCCCCAGCATATTTGTTTTGGTATTTATCCACCACTGGAATACTAGTTTTTTAAAAAAAAAAAACCAAAAAAACAAACCAGTGGTACTTACACAGCTTATGGAAACAATTAAGAATCCCAAAATTCAGTGATACACGAGGCAGTTTTCTACCAACTTACTAGGGTAAAAGGAACATTTCACACTTTCTGTAGGAACAGAGGTAATCCCTTCTCTATTTTCCAAGGTTAATCTGCTTACAGAAAGTGGAGAATCCCAGCATTAGAACTACAGAGGCTTCCCCAGATGAAATCAGAAAACCTATGGGGTGGGTTGACCTTGGCAGGCTGCCAGGTACCCACCAAGCTGCTCTCCCACTCCCCCTCCTCAGTAGCATGGTGAGAAAATGAGATTAAAAACTTGTGCGTTGAGATAAAGGCAGTTTAATAAAGAAAAGCAAAGGCCATACATGAAAGCAAAAGAAAACAAAAAGATTTATTCTCTACTTCCCATCAGCAGGCTATGTCCAGCCACTTCCTGGGAAGTAGGGCTTCAGTATGTGTAACAGTTGCTTCAGAAGACAAACACCCTAATAATGAATGCCCCCTCCTCCCGGCTCCTTTCTGTTGGGTTTTATTGCTGAGCACGGCATCATATGGTATGAACTATCCCTTTGGTCAGTTTGGGTCAGCTGTCCTGCCTATGTCCCCTCCCAAAGTCTTGCCCACCCCCACCTTACTGGCCTTTGAAGGGGTGGGAGTGGGCTGGAGAGACAGCATGCTCAGTAGTAACCATAACACTGTTGTGTTATCAACACCATTCTAGCTGCAAATACAAAGCACAGCACTATGATGGCTGCTATGGGGAAAGCCAACTCCATCCAGACAAACCAAATACAACATAACCAGACAAAACCCCTAAAACTGCAAGACATTACTTTCTCCCATTTCTTTTCAGGAACTGTTCATGATATTACATCATCACAAGAAGCAGTATTATAAAAGTAATTCTATTGTCCAGAATTAACATTGGTCTAAACCAAATTTATTTATTACCTTGTAATACTGGTTTTAAAATGTCCCAAGGGAGATGACAATAGCAAACTACTTGAGAACATACTGGTGCTTTTTGATTCTTCACTGATGATTTCCACATGGAATACTTTTGCAGAGTTGACAGCATAATATATGAACACCATAATAGGAGGTTACTGTTGGTGAGTTATTGTATACATTCTTTTATTTCTTTCAGAAATCAAGTTTTAATGGCACTTGATAGAATGCAACTACAAAAATTGTTATGTAACAAGTCACTGAATAAAGACAGGCCTTTCTGTACACTAGAAACCAAAAGTCAGATCTCAAAATCACAGGGCCTTGACCTACTAGATATTCAAAACTAAGTCAAACAATCTGACATCTCTCTTCATTAAAGTTAACTGGAAGCAAAAGGAAAAACAAAAAACTTATTGGCTTAGTGTAAGTCTGCTGCTTATTTTCAGTTCTCTATTACTTTAAACTATTCTAAATGATCAAATCTTACCTTCCTTGTCTCTTACCAGTACCTACTGGGAAGAGGCTATTTCTTTATTCCAGCCACATCCTACTACCCTCTTTTTCACATGGAGCTTGAATTAAGTTGCTTTAACTTAGCCTCTTCTACCAGGAGACTTTAAATAAGATTATTTACTACTAAAGAGAAAGTTTCCAAAAAAGTTCTGTCTGACTACCCTTCATTACCTGCCTTTTCAATTAAAACTGTTCTATAAGAGTGTGGACTTTGTAGAAAGAACTGATATAGCTAGGAAAACAGAGGCACACAGGATTTCAGGAATGCAAGCGCATCCAGCACTCCAAAGTCTGTTTCACTTTTCTTCACTATTTCATTCTGCTTAAGTAAAGACATGATTCCTGTCTTCCAAATAGCACCTTTTGTATCCTTAAAGCATTATAGCTACAGCCTGCTACAATGATACCTCTTAACTGCATAAGAAGCAACTTGAAAAACGTTCATGACATCTACCAAGCTGAGACCTTCTCCAAAAAAGATTAGCAGCTGTTAATGTCAGCACTGAAGCATGGCTTCTCAAGAGCTGGATGAAATCACCAGGATGTCCCCTTAGGAAGGCTGCTATTGCATGAATAACAGCTTTATATGAGTGGCTCTGGATGCATCTTCAAAAGATTTATTTTTACATGGTAACGACTTTAACAGTAAAAGCATTCAGGTACCTTACTTTGATAACAAGAATAGAGCAGGAAAAACAAGTGAGAGGGAAGTGGTCCACAGTCTTAAAATAAAAGACTTATTAAAAGGACTATTAGCAATCATCCAGCTACTGTATTTGAACAAATCCCAGTATTTATTTGTTCTTTCTTGCACACAGCCTTCATGTTGCCATTGCCCCTTTTGAGCTTATGGTGGCAATCTTATCCCTGTACTACAGAACTCCTTAAAACTTTCAACCAAAAAAAAAAAAAAAAATCACAGAATCAGAGAATCATTTAGGTTGGAAGGGACCTTCTCAAATCATCTAGTCCAACCCATGTGCTCAAGCAGAGTCAGCTAGTGAAGGCTGCCCAGGATCACATGCAGTCAGGTTTTGATATCTCCAAAGATGGAGATGCCACCACCTCTGTGGGCAACCTGTGCCAGTGCTTGATTCCCTGCACAGTCAAAAAAAAAAAAAGACAGACTGAAAGCCAGTATCAACACAATCTGTGTTTTTTCTAGAAATCGGACAAAAAGTTATTACGGTATCTAAATAAAACCAATGTGAAACTAACCTGATTCCATACAGATTCCGAACAGCCTCATCTCCATCTTTTCCCAGTTGAATAGCTTGAATTTGTAGTAATTTCCAAATAGTTTTTACTAAACCATGCACATTCCTGTTGACAAAAAGAAATACATTACTGTCACGTATGTAGTTACATTAGTTTATTCCTCCATAAGAGGAGGAACCCAGGAACAAAACTGACACTCAGGAAGCCCCGAGTTCTCCTTAATATCCTCCTCGCATCTACCTACACAATTTTGGGCAAGTTGTGCATCCACGTTTCTTTGTTTTCTTTTTCACATAATGAGCAAAACAGCAGAGAGAATAATTAATGCATCAATTAAAACTTTTGATGGTTTGCTTCTACCACATCTTACAAGTACATTTGCTGTCCTCAGTTTAACTGAAGCTGGTGCTTTTAATATGTTAAAAATGGAAAATTAGCTCTTCTCCGAATGCAAGTATATAGGTAAACATCCAGCATGGTACACAAATTTCAACCATGCCACCGTTTAGCAAGAGAAATCACATTGTCAGAAAAGACATTTGAGACATCTAGTTTGTGCTGACTTTTGATCTCAGGAGCCAAGTACTACATAAAATAGATACATACAGCTATTTTATCTCCCTCCTCCTATGTTGTTTAATTTACCATTCAGGAAAATTCAAGAAACAACAGTATTTCTGGAATTTCCCATATTCTCCCAGAGAGACACTAATGAAATTAACAAAGTCCACCACAAGGGGGGAAAAAAGCTCTGTGACCATGCAGTAAAGAGCTCAAGAAGTCTAGAGCTTATTACTACTTGGCTGATCTTACAAGGACAACTTTCAATTATGAAAAGGAGAGCAAAATTTTAAATGCTTTCCACACCTTTCCAACCAGACCATGCCAGATCTAACACAATCCCTTCTCAAGAAAATAGACTGGATTTGATAATGAAACACTCTTTCACAAGGTGAAAGTGTAGAAGCAGAGGAAAAAAAAAAGTCATGGTTGATTCTTCGACTTTTCATCTAGAACATGCTATACAATTGCATCATCATCCCCTAAAAATCTATTAGATAGTTTACTACTCATGTTAATAAACCATAATTACTCCTCACTTTATTCACATAATGAACAGGAAGAGCTAACACAACATATAATTATAAGAGATTGTCACCCGACAAAAAGTTACTTCTATCACACAGGGCAAAATAAGGGAGGAAAAAGAGAATTGGGTGCTGGGTTTGGGGTTTTTTTGGTTTTTCTTTTTTTACTGTTCCCCTTTCTTTCTTTCCTAGCAGGAAAAAAAATCTGAGAAATCTATTTTATCTGTAATTCCACTTCTCCATCAGTGAATAGAAAACTGCAGGAACTCCTCACAGATGGTGAGCTGGAAACAAGAAATTATGCAGAATTTAGGTAACCCTCTCATAGGACAAACCAACCATCATCCTCATTTAACACATGAACAAACTGAGATACAGTAATATTAACTGTTTGGCATAGAGTGCAGTATGCTCCCCAAATGTCTTCCTAAATTATGAACAGATATACATACATTTAGACTTTTAAGCTATATCAAAAAGTCTGAACAAATTTAAGCAATTTCTATCAAAGAACAGGGAGACTTCACATGAACACTGTCAAAAGACAGGCATTTACACACACAGGCTGGACCAACATCAACACAACAATGTGTGGTAACAACATGTAATCACAAAGAAATATCATGACTTGATATTTACTGAAGATTCAAAAATTGCAAAGGCAAAGATCATATGATTATAGAATCATAACCTAAAAAACCCTCACATCATTCGCAAAAGAAAATGGCAACACACAGACAAATGCCACTTTTAACTGCCAGACCTTTACTATGCTTATCACTACCTGCTGACAAACTCTTTTCCATAAGCTGGTATGGCATACCAGGGAACATCCAGATATTCCCACAGTGGATCTCCCCACCACTAAATGCTTAGCTTCATATTCCAGGTATAGGCAAAGTAGTATACTCTCTCTTCTGTGCCTTTCATACTTTTGCCAACAGTGCTGGAAAACACTGACCCAGATCAAAACTGACAGAATATGCTTCTGTTTTCTTTCTTTCTTCCAAAAACAGACCAGCTATAAGATATGCCTGTAATCTTTAAAATGACTGGCTGTCATGACACCTGGCTCTCAAAACATTGAAATCTGACTATACAAGAAAACATGAGGTTTGACAGAACTCTGCTGCAAAGCAACCAACAGGAAGGTGTGTAGCAGGCTTCCAAATCCCAGTGCAGTCAACCTAACACACAGAGGAGGAAGGAGCCTTTTGGATAGGTATGGAGGGGGAGAGAGAAGAACCACCTTTTAGATACTTCATTGCTAGAAAGAGTCAGTTGAAGCTGGATAATATGCTAGCATATTTACCAGCCTCAACTGGGTAACTATGCATCGAGGAGAAAAACAAACCATAAAACAGCAAGAAAACAGGCTTCCCTGTTCTGAAACTCCTGTATTGCTGGTCCTAATTCCCAGGCAGGAGGTGGGGGTAGAATGGCTGCTTTAGGCTTTGCACTCAGCTCCTGAACACAAGCAGCAAAATGGCATGACATATTGCAAGGATTTCCCCACCTCCTACAGGCATGGATGCTCGGGTGATAAAAACATTCTGAAAACATACATACACACAGAAACGCTTCTGACAATTTCTTAAAGATTACAATAATCCATTGTTTCACAGGTTTTTAAATAGACTGACTTTATTTATGCTCATTCATTATTGAATACAGGCCATAGAGTTTTCCCACCATCTTCTACACAGAAAGCTGGAGACCAATGTTAAAAATGTGTAAAAATGTGCATGTATATATTTACACATGTGTACATATTTTGTATATATGCATACACACACAAACACACATAAATATGATGCTCCATGAAGTTTAAACTCTTGGGACATCAGTGAAAACTGAACACTGGGTATAAGAGACAGTTACGATACAATGATGCACCGGAGAGGTAAGAATAGATTCCCATTTGTATAATGAGCAGATAGTGTGAACCATGTAACAAGTCAACTCAGATAAGCACTGGATGTTCACCTCTGACAACACAAAATGTCTTTCCTAGCATGCAGAATTTGATACACCTGACAAAGTAAAACCCACCAGGTGCACTAAGCCCCTGCTAAATTCATCATAACAGAAGGAACAGAAGCAAGAACACAACATGAGCAGTCTTTGCCAATAAAACATTCACCTAACTCCATTCAGCACTGAAAGGTGCTCAGCAGTTGCAAGTGCCTTTCTGCTGGCTGCCACTAGCTGCTAATTTCATATTCACTTTATTTTAGAGACACTGTGCACAAAGCAGTGCAAAGCCACAGAGCAAACCTGGATGAAAATTTGGCAGGGAGCACAATGACGAACAGCAGGCTACAATTCTAAGAGTCAAGGGAAAAAAAAAAAGTATCAGCACTGAAATGAACCAGTCTGAAGTTTAGTTTAATCAGCTCCTGAGGCTACAGACATTGTAAACCCACAGACTTGTGTGGTTAGGCTATATAAACCCTGTTTTGCAATCCATAGTGGATGTGGTTTGAATTGTGGCAGCTTGTGGGGGAGGGGGGGATGTCAGGGAGAAGCTGCCAAAAATACGTAAAAGGTTCCCGAGTAATTTGCCAGCACTTACTATAGCAATCAGTCATGTGTGTCTGTTTCACACATGGAAAAAGCTAAGAATGGTGTAGAAATGAGGTAGATCCAAGCCCTTTCAATTTGTAACTCTGATTTTGTTTTTAAGGTTAACTCAATCCTAAATATCCCATTTTACACTTTTTATTTTCTGAAGTACGAATTTGTATTAACATTTCATTTCCTTATAAACTGCTGATACTGTAACAAACCCTTAGCTGAACAGGCATTTCACATTTCTTAGTCAGCAAGCCACAGCTAGTGAAACTTCCCCTCCACCTTACCCCCACAGGACTCAGGTTCTCATAGTCTAAGCACAGGTGCTTTTACTACTTTATTAACAATGCAGATTATTCCCTTAACCCCAAACTGAACTAGTAAAATTTTGTCATTTGGAGGACAGTGGTTTGCAGAAATTATTCATATTATAAAAATATATTTACAAAACGTTTCCTAGGGATCCATAACCACTTATTGTAAACTCAGCATAGAATCAGCATCATCATAGCAAGATCCTAGCTGCAAACAAGCAAGTCACAAGGAGAGAAACAGTCTTTTTTAAAATATCTGATTTCTTAAGCATTTCACTAGTTTACTCAAACCTAAACTCACCTTTGGCCATGAAAAACCTCAGCCTAAAACTGATTATGTGAAGGTCAGAAGGGGTAAAAAACATGTCTTGAATAGTGTGGTTCTTGCAACCTCTATGCTGAGCCCACCAGCATAATACATCACAGGTGTAGCACCAATTAGCTGGCTTGGCTAAAAACAACTCTAGCATTCTCTAGGAAGGGAATGAGAAAGCTTAGTGCAGAAATCCAGTTAGCTGCCAAAAATCAGAAGAGAAAAAGATAGCCAAGGAACTTTACAAGGTTGGTAGATTTGAACGGAAATATCTTCCCAATCATCATTTGACTTCCCATTTATAAATTTTATGCACAGTCTTTTTCCCCCCACAACTGTATTCTCTTAGTATGTTGCACAGGCAGTCTAGCTCAGAACACCATTGTGAGATGTAGGCATTATATTTGCAGAATTTTGTAAGAGGAGTAGCTGCAGAGTTAGGTAAAGTGATTTCTTCCTCAGCAGACAAGGAAACAAAACCCAGCATTCCTAATCCGCACCCACAGTCTTGTGGCAACTCTAATTGAGCAACTAGTTATTTGGACAAACTGATTAGGAAGTTATTTCCCTTCCTCATAATGGAAGTTGCTGCCATTTTCTTCCCCCTTCCCCATGATAGAGGCAACAAAACTAGGCAGGGCATTGATTTCTGAGGTTCCACAGTTCAAAGTTCAGAGCATTAGTCTGAACTGCTAACAATTTCAGCTTACATGCATAGGATACTCCACGAGTTCTTAAGTCAGAGACCCACAGTGTCACACTGCCAAGATGAAAGTAACAGCCTTCAGCAGACTGGCAGGGCAATGCCAGTCCTTAATGCCACAACTTATTTGAAGATACTGTAATTTACAGAACCTCTTCTCTTCCCCTGTATTTACAAGGGAAAAGCAATGTCTGATAACCAGCTGACAAAAGACACAAAATCAGGCAACCAAACACTACCTTGCTGAAGGAATCAGGTTGAGAGCTCCATGAAGAACATAGTCAAGCTCAGCATGTTTCTCTGCAACAAGCGCCACCAACCCCTCAGAGCAGGCTGTTCGCAAGGCAACATTCTCACTGCAGCACTTCTCCCAAAGCAAGTTCAGAGCAGGAGTCTAGTCAAAAGCATGAGACACAAGCAATGAGAAGGCTGACACTGATTTCTCTTCACTCATCTCAAACAGACTTTTAAATAAAAACCTGCTTGACAACTTCTCCTCAAGTCTTAGAGAGCATAAGAGAGGAAGCTGGGGTACAGATTCTATACCTAAGGCAGACCTTTCCCAGGACAGCTCCCACTTTCCTGCCCCCTACTGCCTATGCCCTCAGTACAGACAGGAGTCTCTGAGAAAAGGGTAAGGCAAACAGATTTTTCAGCTGTGCCTATGCAGGTAGGCTCTCATCAATTTCACTCTCATTAAAAAGATCAAGATGTAATTGGAGACAACTCAAACTGCTGTGTCAAGCTATGGCTACAGCAAGGTGTAGTGCAGACAGCTAGAGGCAGGCATACAAAGGGCTATCCAGAGGCAAGTCGTCTTTACTCACCATATGAAGTCCTCAGTTCTCTGCATTTGCTAGCAAGCACAAAGGTTTGGCAGTATCCATTAAAAATGCTGCTTGTTTTCATGCTAAATTTGCATTCACAGGTTAGTTTGCTGACTTTGTAGCTTCCAAATGGAGAAACAAGGAACATTTTTAAACAACTGAACACTGCAAAATGCTCTTGAATAAAAAGGGAGCCTGCAATGTCTAAGCAGCACAATCTTCTGCTTCTTAGCATTTTAGAAGGTGTTGCTGTATTTCAGTTTAATATTTTCATGGGATGGCAAATGGGAAGAGTCTGCTTGTAGCTCAAAACAGAATGTCATTTGGGAACATGATTACGATATTACGATCAGGACTGCTGGAGGAGCTTTTGTTAGAGAACGGACACACCTCCAATATTCCTTCACATCAAAACTCAGCACTTTGCAGGTTTGGGTTTTTTTTTTTTTTTTTTTTTTTTTTTTTAAGACTTCAGACTGGGAGGAAAAAATCCACAAATCATTTTCTGCTCATTTCTGTACAAGTCAGCTTTTGGGGAGGAAAAACGGAGGAGCAAGTCCTAACTAACACCCCTCCTATGTTTCTGTGACACTTGCAAATGCCAGCATTTCATATGCCTCTCAGTTAACAAGACAGACCTGCACTTAAGCGAGCCTGACTCAACTGAAAGGCAAAGTGTGCCTTTGCACCATGCTCTCTCAAAGAAATATAAGCTCCACTTAGCTAATATAAAATATAACACCAACACAGGTATGTGAAACGCCGTACTTTTTGAAATTTTTAAAGTGATGTAAAAGACTTTCCTACTTAAGTGACAGTGTCTCACCATATGGCACTTCACTTGCAGTAATGTAAATAAACTCAAATAAAACTCTCTTAAACTGAGCATAGCTAGATGTTGGTATTCTGCAGAATTAAGACTTCTGCCATTAAGACTTCTGATGGAAGTAGAACTGCTCTTCTGATCCCAGAGATTTACCGTTTCTACCTGTACGCCCAGACACATATGGCTAACTACCTCACTTAACTTCTAGGATTTATTAAAATTACACAATGGGAATGAGAAACCATAGAATAATGTAAGCACATATGGATGCAGAGGAGACAGAAGTGAAAGAATGACAGACCTGGTCAGACGCCTGCCTGATCTTCTCCGAAGAAATACTTTCTTTCAGTACTGCAGCAATCAGATGACCCACTGCCTGAAAGAGAAAAAAGAAATAAAACACACATGCAGATCAAGTGTTATTTTTCAATTCTCTATTAGGAAGAATTTACACTGCTGTTGCATACGATCATTTTATCGTGATCTGAAATACCAAACTTACTGGTATGGAAGCTGAAATATGTTTTAGGGCCAAAAATCTCCATAATGCTGGCATACTACTATTTACTGTTATCCTGAGGCAGAAGAGAAACAAGCCTCCATAGGGCTCCACATAGATCCAAGGGTCTCTTTGTACAGAACCTCTTATAAGATTAGAACGAGGTACATACTCAGGAATTGCAGATATTTTAATGCATCAACTGTAACAGACATTTACAGCTCCGCTGCTGTACAGATCTCAGTGTACTTAACAGCACTGGTAATTATTAAATCCTTCACTATATAGGGCAGCAGAAGCAAGAGAGGATGTGGAACACAGCAAATCTAAGCAACTTGCCCAAATTTTTGCATCACAAGTTTATAATTTGGGAATCTTACTCTTGTGAAAATGGAATGAGAAAATGGGACAAAGTCAGATATTCATCTCTGCAGCTATCCCATAGCAAGAACAACAACATGCTCCCCAGGCAGATTACATCTTTTTTAGTGCACTTACCAAGTGAATCTTCTATTATTTTTTCTTTTTCCTGTTTATAAAGAACTTCAGAAATTAATTCACACCCACACCACATCCTTAAAACACTTTCATTACACTGGAAAAGGGGCTTATCAATAGGAAGTGGCTTTTGCAGTGAGCTGTACAGGAAAGTCAAAACATAGATTAGCCCACTGCATTCCAATAACTAGATTCACCAGTGAAACTTTCTGACCTACAAAACTATGCTCAAGTTTCTCACTTCGCTGATCCTTGTCTGTGTAGGTTACATGCTCTGCAGAGCAGATGTCTTGGTTGGTCCCAGAAAGAGAAGACATCTGTCACGAAGTTGAATCCTGGCCTGATGATAGTTTGAAGATTACAGCACGCTTTTCAGGGGTCACAGAATGTAAGTGGAAACTAGCAAAGCAACCAAAGCACAGCACAAAATCAACCAAAGCACACCAGTAGCCCTTAGTGATGTGCAGCTGTAGTGATGAGCCAAGACATTTCAGCAATATTTGTACCATGTGGACATTCTGCACTGAAGAAAAATGAACTGGTTCAAAGATGTGAGTCCTACTCATTAAGGTTAGCAATGACGTGAACTCATCTGCAGTACAAGACACTTTGCTACACCTTAGATGAACTCTAGCTTTCAGGGACATGACTTCCTCTCCTAAATGCTAAGTTGATCACAAGGGGACTTCTGTGTCTCTCTTTCAAACTTAATTATTGTAAACTAATGTAGACTGAGCTGAACTGAAAAGGCAACAAAGACACCAGGTTGCACAGACTGCATTCACATCAACTTATTCCATCAAACAAATGGCTACATATTTAATCCTGAATTCAAAACAGGAAGAGGAAGAAAATGGGTAAGTTAGCAGTGATCTTAGAGCTGAAGAGATACATTTTTAATACTGAAATGAGAGTTGGCCAAAGCAAGGAAGGTGCATTATTTAAACGGAGCTTATTACTTTCTTCCTTCCTGTCTGTTAAAAATACTGTGCTAAACACTTTATGCACATGAGAAAGTTTTAGGTGAACATGATTAGGAGCCAATGCATGGATCTGAAAATAAAGGGTTTTGGTCTGCTGATCACAGTGGAGCTCTGTATACAGTTATTCTTTGATGACAGACAAGACTGCAGTAGTTCATCAGCTCTCATCACACAGGAAGAAAACAGATCAGTCCTAAAGACAGTTCTATAAAGTATTGTCAAGTATTTCAACCCCACACATGACATCTGGTAACTTCTGGTTTCTCTCAAGATCACAGGGTCACTAAAAACCATTTGGCCTCACTTAAACCTTCCAGACCTGGAAAGCTTCTGGTTTTCCTGCAGAGACTTTACAGTGATAAGCAATTATGTCCAATGTTTGGATTACACAGAGGGGGCAATTGACAATTCAATCCATTTACAGCTTTTAAAAAAATTACCTGTGACTGAATAACTGCATTAGGAAATTCAAACCGCTTCTTGATGTCATCCAACATTTTGGCTCTGTCATATGACACTAACTCTCACTCTGCAAGAGAGATTTAAAAAAATATACTTAGGACTGGGAAAGAAACCATGCTATTTGCCAGGAAAAAAATAGACAAGATTTATGTTGTACTTAACAGCAGATGTAAGCATTAAAGCATTTTCTTCCCCTCCTAAGCCTACCATATCACCTTGCTTGATGGGCTTAAACCCAAGAAATGTTGAATACTCATTGGTCTTGCACAAAGAATGGGTGATCAACGTTTCTTAAAGCTGGAGCAAATATACAGTTCCATATGGCACAGCATATGTGTACTCTGAAAACATTTATCTGGGAGAGCATTTTAAGTATATCTCATTGACTTGAAAATGGGACAGCTCAAGAGGACTGTTCACAGTTTCTAAAACATGATTTAAAATGCAAAATTCTCCACAAGTTTTTCAATTATTTCATGCAAGAACAGAAGTAAAACAAACAAAAGAACCACCTGTGAGACTGTAAATGGTAATTGTAGTTAGGGGCTGGAACACTTGATAAAAAAAAACTTCTCTAAGTTGGAATATGCAGGCACCCACAAGCACATGGGAACCTTAACTGGAGAGAAATCAGAACTCAGCTTACCTTGTTGCACACCAGTGAAACTGATAGCCAACTGCAAATATTCAAATATTTCAGTTTACTGTAAACACACCTCCAGTCACTGGGGATGGCTTCGTTAAAAAAAAATAAAAAACCTAGCACTTGCTGAAAACCTAAGTGTAATCCTTTGCAATAACCACTAAGAAAACATATACATGCACAATACTCCAATTTCAAGACATGCTGTCGGTGTGATGCATTCAGAATCTTGCCATTTATTTTCAAAAAGACCTAATTAAACCCTGGAAACATGCAAATGCAGCATGTGCCACAACAAATACCATTCACAGCAGGAAAACTCAAAATTAAGTTACCACCACAATGAATATAAATTCCTGGCAGTTAAAATATTCAGCAAAATATGTGAATTACATTTCTGAAAGATTAGGAGGGGGAAAAAAAAAATGTTAACCGCACTCAGAATTATGCCAATATGGGTTTGTTATGTTTTAGAATAGATTTAACTGCATTTTGAGACAATAGGTGTCCATATAATGAACACACATTAAACTAGAGTTGACATCTTGTTTTTTTTTTTAAAAAAGAAATATGATCACTACAGCAAACAATTCCAGACATACCTAGATCTGTTGAGCATGTCTAAACCCCAGTGGATCTAGATGCATTCAACCTATTTGTACATACCAACTGAGACAGAAAAAACAACCCCCTCCAGTTCTACCTAAGAAGCAGCAAAATGATGGAAGGTTCCTTCCTAGGTAGTTTTGACACAAACGCACTGGAATTATATGCTGTCTGCCACCAGGTAATTTTTATTATTCATATTAAAAGAAGAAACTACAGTAGAGGATCATGAGAAGCACAGTACACTTTCAACGGAAGCACAAATCAGTTATTCCAGACAGACCAGAAGTCTGTTGCCGCCCCCATCAGAAACAATTCCTCAATTTCAATCAATCTACACTAAACGTCTACAAGATATTTACAACACCTATATCAATGCAATTTAATGAACTGAAATACCATCTAAACAATTCTTCAGTCTTCGGCATTCACCCTCAGCAAAGGCACTTGCATACGCACGTGGAATGCCTGGAAATTTTACAGGATCACTGGATAATCAAAGCTGGCAGGGACCTAAGGATGCCTCTAGTTCAACCTCCTGTTCAAAGGAAGTTCAGCCATGGTGTCAGACCAGGTTGCTCAGGGCTTTGTCCCATCAGGGCTTGAAAACCTCCAAAATCAGAGAAGGCACCACCTTACTGAGCTGTACTGATTGATAAAAGTTTTCTCTTCATCACTAGCCCAAGCTTTTTTGCCACAGACTGCTCTGAAAAGCCTCGCTGTGTCTTCTTCACCCCTCTCCCATCAGTGCCAGGGCTGCTGTTGGGTACCCTCGAAGCTGTCCCTGCACCCAGCTGAACCAGCCCCAGTCCCACAGCCTCTCCTCGCAGGGCAAGGGAAGCAGCCCCACTGTCTCAATGGTCTCTCCTGAATTCATTCCTGCTGGTCAGTGCCTCTCCCTTACTGGGATCCAAAACTGGACATGTCGATATGAAGTCTAATGAGTGCTGAGCAGAGGGGGATAAATCCCACCCTAACCTGGCTTCCCAGGCTATGCCCTGCTAACACTGCCTGGGGCACTGCCTGCCAGGGCCCATGGCCATCTCCGCATAACTGCTCCATAGCCAGCCCATCCCCAGCCTGTACTGTAAGGGCTGAGGCAAGACAAGGCATTTGTCACTGTTGACATTCCTGAGGTTCCCATCAGCCTGTTCCTCTAATCTGTCCAGAGGGCAGCTCTGCCAGTGGGCAAACATCCTACCTTTGACACAAGAACACTGTGGGATACAGCTGAGGCCTTGCTCAAGTTGACGTAAATGACATCTACCACTCTCCCCTTGTCTACAAATCCAGTTATTTTATCCTTTAGTAAAGGCAATCAGGTGGGTCAGGCATAATTTTTCCGTGGTAAATCCATACCCATGTTTACTTTTCCCAATAAGAATCACTGAATCAGAGTTTAGATTGGAACAAAGATCTCCAGAGGTCATCTAGCCCAATTCCCTCATCAGAACTGGTCTGATAAGATCAGCTTGCTCTATCCCAAGTTCACACATATCCTGAAAACCTCCAAGGATATAGTCTCCCTGGGCAAGTTGTTCCAATACTCAACAACCCTCATGGTAAAAAAAACCCAACCCACAACTTTTTCCTAATACCTAACAGGAATTTTGGTTTGTATATAATGTAATTTTTGTTTGTATATAGTCAGCTTGTGCCTGTTGCGTCTCATCCTATTGCTGTGCACCTCTTGAGAATAGTCTGGTTCCATCTTTTCTGCATCCTCCCACCAGGTAGTTGCAAACGGCAATAATGTCTCTCCTTTGCCTTCCCCTCTTCAAGCTGAACAGGCACTGCTCTCAGCCTCCCCTTGTACATTTTGTGCTCCAGACCCCTGACCATCTTGATGGCCCCTGCTGGACTTGCTCCAGTGTCCTTCTTGTACTGGGGAGCCCAAATTCTGGATGTAGCACTCCAGACGCTACCTCACAAGTGCCACACAGAGGGGAACAATCATGGTCATGGATGTCACATTCTTACTAATACAGCCCAAGATGCAGCTGGCCTTCCTTGCTGCCACACTGCACTGCTGACTCAGGTTCATCTTGGTGTCTACCAGGACCCCCCGTCAGGGCCTTTTCTGTAGACCTGCTTCCTAGATAGTCAGCCCCTGCCTGTATTGGTGCATGGGATTATTTCATTCCAGATGCAAGACCTTGCATTGCTCCATGTTGAATTGCAAGAAGTTCCCATCAGACCATTTCTCCAGACTGTCTAGGTCCACCTGAAGAGCACCCTACTTACCAGTGCTTTGAATGCTCTCTGCAACTTGGGGTCAGCCACAAATTTGCTGAGTGCACTCCATCTCATCATCCAAGTCATTAATGAAGGCACTATGCAGTGTTGCGCCCACTACTGATGCCTGCTGGACACCATTACTTGCCAGTCTGATAGACTTTGCACCACTGATCACCACCCCTTGAGCCCAACCATCCAGCCAGTTTTCCACTGACTATACTGTCCACTTATCCAGGCCATATTTCACCAGTTTGGTGATAGGGAGACAATGGAAGACTGTATCGAAGGTCTTGGTAAAGTATACAACATCCACTGCCCTCCTCTTGTTCACAGCACAAGTAACCTCATTATAGAAAGCAATGAGGTTCGTCAGGCACGCATGACTTGCTCTTGGTAAATCCACACTGACTGCTAGTCACATCCTGTTCTTCTTGCATTTAAAAATGGCTTCTACAATGATGTGTTCCCCAACCTTCCCAGGGGCTGAAGTGATACTGACTGGCTTGTAGTCGACTGGATCCTCCTCCTTCTCACGCCCAGAAATGTGCTCCAAGAGGATGCACTCCATGATCTTCCCACAGACTGAAGTAAGGTTGACATGCTTGTTGTACTCCACACTGACCTTTTTGCATTTTTCGAAAATGGGTCAATGTTTGCCTTTCTGCAGTCATTGCAGATCTCCATGACCTTATGAAGATTAACAGAGAGCAACCTCACAAGGGCATTGGCCAGCTCTCTTAGCACCATGAAAATGTCCTACTTCTTTGTTCAACATTTTACAATTAATGTAACAGTAGAAGCTCCTCTTGTTGCCATTGACATCCCTTGCAAATTTCAATTTGCACTGAGCTTCAGCTTTTCTAACACCATCTCTGTATGCCCAAGCAATGTTTCTAAAGTGCCCCTCTGTAGACTGTTCCTACTTCTGCCTCCTGTATGCTGCCAATTTTGCACCGGAGCACACTGTTTAGTCTCCCAATACATCTAGTTGGTTTCCTGAGTATTGGGGTGGTCTTTTCTTGCACCTTATGCTGTGCTTGTAGCTCTGCCAGCTTTCCTGAGCTCCTTCATCCTTCAAAGTTACCTCTCATAGGGTCCTACCAAAATGTCCCCTGAATAAGTCAAAATCTGCTCTCCTGAAGTTCAGGGTCTGTACTCTGCTACTGGCCTTCTTCATCCCACTCTTTCTGGGCTTTAGCCATTTACAACCAAAGGTACCACAAGGAAATAAAATCTCACTGTAGAAAGAGGGAGAAAGCTGCATCCTCAGTTGAACAGACACTTGCATAGTTTCTGATCTGAACTTTAGAATTGCGAACCAAATGAATCAAAAATAAAGATGCCACCCTGCACACTGCTGCAAAGCTTAGATGGCAATGCAATTGCAAAACATTGCAAAAAATGCAGGAATCCGCTGCATCCAACTCTAATGGCATTTTATGAAGAGCACATTAAAAACACATAGTATCGGAAACCTGACAAACTAGAAGTCCAACACCATCACCCTTAAATACAAAAAAGAACTTCAAGCATCAAAATGACATCATCATTCAACAAAGCACTTCTGTCCATACTAAAGGAGTCTGCTGAGTGGGCATGGATTTGCCTACATGCTTAATACTAAGCAAGAAGGGTTCTCTTTCTTTAGAAATTACATAAAAGAATTAGAAGCTATAAGATATAGGCAGGCTAAAACATTTAATGCTCAAGTATTGTGAAGAGAAAGAAAGATAATAAAGCTTACTTTTATACATTGTTTTATTATCTATTTCCCACACGGATTTTGCACAGGTACAAAGAGCAGAAAGTTTTTTACCTCAAATACATACTTAATAGAATATCTCTTCTTAACTAGGCTGCTGATTGCTATTATTTCACACTAGTAAAATACAAACATTAAATGCTATTTTATAGGTCTCCTAATCTATGCATATGATTTCATAGTTATTCTTCTGTGCAAAAATAAGTCTTTTTTCTCACTATACATTATTCAGAACACTTACTTTCTCTCTGCTGACTCTGCACCCCCAAAGAAACAGATCATGGAAGACGATTACTGGCAGTGTTGTCAGAGTACCATTAACATTTCATCCTTCTGAGAAGAGGCAAAAAGTTCACAGACAACATTTAGCAAATTTAAAAATCATCAAAAGAAAAACTTTAAGGAAGTAGTACCTAGTCCAAGGGTAGTGGCTACTGTTCTTTGAAAGCTTTGAAGAGATACGCTTTCACTTAACATTCATGTTGGCATCTGGAGGTCAAGCGAACTTAGCCATTCAAGATTTCAATCAGAAAATGGTTAGGAATTGCTAAATGCATTCTTGAGCTGGGTACACGTCCCCATGATGCAATTTGTTCATTTATATCCCACTTCTCAAAGCATCATTTCCAGCCTTCCCAATAGCAAATAACCTCCATGGAAACATCATACAATCATTTGTGCACTCTGAGAGTGATGATATAATGAGACAAAGACAGTAAGAAGAACATGTTTAAGAGAAGAACAGCTGCTGTTGGTAGTAACTGCAGAGCCAAAAGATAGTCAAAATAATTGCAGAAAATTCCCAGTATTATTTATAAAATGGAACCTCACCACTAGCTAAATCTGGAGTTAGTAAAAAAAAAAAAACACCAAACCCTTTTCTTAACCCAGCGTCTTGCTTTTTGGCACTGAAGACATGAAAGCTATCCAGGTTAGGTCAAAACTTAGACACTGTGAAAAGAAAGAAATAAAACAAAAAGGTGAGGGCTTTTTCCCCTTCTTCAATTTAGGTAGCTACTTTAATTTGGAGACCACTTTCTATTGATTAAAGAAAAAAAATCTGAACAACTGTTTTGTCACCTTTAGGAACCATGGTTACTGCCCACTCTTGTCAGTATGCCAAGCCCCTTCTATAAATAGGTATAAGCATCAGCATTTCTTGCAGCCCCTTTCTCTCCTTCCCAGGAATGGCACAATTTCCACACAATAATCCCAAGAATTGGAAAAGCAACATCAGAATACTGTTTCCTATTTTTGACTGCCTTTTACCACAAACACAAGGAGGGCCAGGCTCATGAGAGCTGGCGAGGGTCTCTACAGCCTATCAACAACAGCCTTGAAAACTACTGACAAGCTTTACCGCAGCTTACAACATTTAGGACAGCATTCTGTCTCAAAAAACCACTTAGCAGAATCTTCTTTAACTTTAACAAACTTAGAGCATTGTGTAATTTATTTCCATGTTGCAGCTGACAGAGATACTAGTGTTATACAAAATACAACCCTGGCAAAGAAAACAGCGTCACCCTGAAACAAATCCATCCATATCCAAAATAAGGTTCAGGCAAGCAGTTCTTTCTCATTTCCCTGCCTCCAGAAATGAAAAACAATACAGGACTACTAGGAAAGGGAATAATTATCTTGCAGATTCTTACAGTAGTCCTCTCCTAACATACTGCAAAGGACCCTGCCAAAATAGGGTCCCAGCAGGCATACACTGGCTACTAAAAATCCCCAAACTTATCCCATGTACGTCAGCAGCCTACCTTGTTAAGCTCTAACTAATTACATCTCACTTCTCCTACCACCTTTTTTTGTTTGTCTTAAGCTCCATTTTTCCTATTCTCATTGCTGAAGAGGCACTCTACACCATCAACCACACAGAAAAAAACCACCCACCCCAAACAAACCCCCAACACACACGAAAGATAAAGAAAAAAAAGACAAGGTATAAGAAAGGGACCTTTGCTTGTTTTCCCAACATAATCAGTGTGAATGGTAATCTGTGGTGGGTTGACCCTGGCTAGATGCCAGGTGCCCACCAAGCCGCTCTATCACTCTCCCTCCTCAGCTGGACAGGGCAGGGAAATTATAACAAAAGGCTTTTGGGTCAAGATAAGGACAGGGAGAGATGACTCACCAATTACCGTCACGGGCAAAACAGACTCAATTCAGGGACATTAATTTAATTTATTACCAATTAAATCAGAGTGGAATAATGAGAAATATGAACAAATCTAAAAACACATTCCCCGCAACTCTCCCTTCCTCTTGGGGTCAACTTCACTCACTCCCAATTTCTCTACCTCTCTACAGGGAATGAGAGTTGCAGTTATGCTCTTCCCCTGCTCCAACATGGGGTCCCTCCTACAGGAGACAGTCCTTCACGAACTTCTCCAACGTGGGTCCTTCCCACAGGCTCCAGTTGTTCACAAACTGCTCCAGCGTGGGTCCTTTCGACAGGGTGCAGTCCTTCAAGAACAGACTGCTCCAGCATGGGTCCTCCACGGGGTCACAAGTCCTGCCAGAAAATCTGCTCCAGCATGGGCTCCTCTCTCCACAGGATCACAGGTGCTGCCAGGAGACTGCTCCAGCATGGGCTGCTCTCCACAGGGTCACAGCTTCCTTAGGGCACATCCAGCTGCTCTGGCATGGAATCCTCCATGGGTTGCAGGTGGATATCTGCTCCACTGTGGACCTCCACAGGCTGCAGGGGGACAACCTGCTTCACCATGGTCTTCACCACAGGCTGCTGGGGAATCTCTGCTCCAGTGCCTGGAGCACCTCCTCCCCCACTGACCTTGGTGTCTGCAGGGCTGTTTCTTTCACATATTATCACTCCTCTCTGCCAGGTGCTGTTGCACAGCAGTTTTTACTGTTTCTTAAATACATTATCACAGAGGTACTACCACCATCACTGACTGGCTCAGCCTTGGCCAGCAGCGGGTCCATCTTGGAGCCAGCTAGCACTGGCCCCATCCGACATAGGAGAAGTTTCTGGCATCTTCTCACAGAAGCCACGCCTGTAGCCCCCATACTACCAAAACCTTGCCACGCAAACCCAAGACAGCATCCTAATGTTAAGACAGACAAGCATTGCTAATACAACTGAACCAGAGAGGGATTGTCATGGCACTACACCTTCAGATCTGGTCCATACCACTTTACCAAAACTAATTACGACATGGTAAGCCAAGCTGAATAACAGAAAATGATCGCTGGGAGCACTGAGATCACATTTTCTGTATTTATTGTCTTTTGTTCATTCTTAAGGACTCTTGATTCAAACCGGTGTTCCTACCAAACCAGCGGAGTGAGAATACCCGCAAACACTCCCATCGCTTGTGTGTCACGTGCAGCACTTCACAACTCCTCAAAATAACCAGGTTTAAATAAAAAAAACCCAAAAACAAAAAACACAACTGAGTAACGGCAGCAGTCGTCGTTATTTCGCTGCTGGCCTGACGTCGTGCCGGTGCCCCCGCCGCGGTGACATCCCCCGCAGGC
>NW_008794774.1:7337494-7356032 GCF_000699145.1 Aptenodytes forsteri | reverse complement strand
GGGAGCCGCGGGCGGTGGCTGCCTCGTCCTGTCTACAGTCACGTAAATCCGGCAGCTTTTTAAACGGTGCCATCATAGTAAGATGGGTCTGAGCCACCAAGGTGCTTCTCCATGATGTGGCTGTGTGAGCGCACCGTGAGGGCAGCCCGGCTGCCCAGCCTCGCCTCGCCTCCCCTCCCCCACCTTCCCCTCCCCTCCCCCGGTCGCAGGGGTTGGCTGGGTTTCACGTGCTTGCGTGCCCGGGCGCTTTGGGCCTGGGTTTTTGTGCGGGATGCAGGGCATGAATTAGTCTTCTAGTGCTGGGCCAGGTTTGGACTCTTCCTTACATCCAAACTGAAATGCAGACTTAAATCCAAAGACTTAAACAGAAGCAATGTAACTTGTGTTGAAAAGGATGAAGTAATTCATTATATATTCCCTAAATGTGAAAAAAACAAGTCTTTATCAGCTTCAAAATTCCTGCAGGGTGAGTCTCTTCAATCTAAGTATTTTGACAGGCAGTGATCAGCAAGCTGCAGGGACATCAGGAAGACACTGGACATCAAGAAGAACTCATGCTCTTTGCTGCATGTTATGCAGCTTTCTCAAAGGCAGAAGAACAGTTTAAGCTCAGCTCTGATGTATTTTGACGACCACTGTGTTACCAACAGGTTGAAAGCTCCACACAGCAGGGACTAAAGAGGTTGTATTCTCAATTAAGATTGTTATTTCAACACAAAACAGCACTTCCATTCCTGAACATTGAAGCAAGAAGCAACTTCTGTTAGACGTGTAATGTCAGAATGGCTGTCACTAAAAATATCTTCAGAAAACGTCGCAAGTATTTTGAAAGGAATTTGTTTGAAAAGGGCTAGATTATCCTCTAATGTAACTCAAGGGTGTGTACTGTGAGTTGGTTTAAGCTGAAAGTAGTGAAATGCTGACAAGTGTGAAGCAAAAGTAAATGTAGGCAAGTCCGTCTATTTTTTTTTTAACAGTTTCTTAGTTCTAAAAGACTAGGGAATTGCTTAGTGTCTTAATGTATTGCTTCCAGGTTCTCCAAATAAAGCCATAGGCAGTTTATGGCATCCAAAGGGTCCTGTTCCTGCTTCCGTTGAATTGGTGGGAAGCACACACTGACACTTAAAGACCCAGAAAAAATCCAAAAGTGATTCGGAGAACAAAACTGTTCTCTTGAGCTGCCTACAAGTGTACATGCAAAGTGAAGATCAGTCAGATCCCATAGGTCATGTAGACTGCTTGTTTTCTCCTCATAACTTATCCAAGTCCGCTTGCTGATGCAGCTGCAGTATCCCAAGGTCAGCTAAAAGGACCTGAATGACCTTTCACAGCGATGTATTTTGGTCTGTCTCTAGGTGACCATAGCCAATGGCATGACTCAAAATGCAGGGTTCAGTCTCCTCTTCCCATTCCATCCTTTCTGCTTCATCTAAAAGCATCTCCCTGTTGACAGGTTGGTTCATTATTGACTTGCTGTGTGGTACTTAGGGCCTCATATTCTCCATTTAGTGCTTGAGACACAGTAGGACGTACACTGCTGTCTGAAGTGGCCTGGGCCTGATTTATGCTGCTTGGTCCCCTGTTCTGTCAGTAACCTAAGTGACAACTAGACCCAAAACCTGTTGAATTGGTCTGTGAAATCACTGAATCTTAAATATGTTTAAAAATCTTTGATAGTGTTTTATAAATAAGTATAGATGGCTATATATTTGAATAGTTAGGAAACCTTTATAATTTATTATTCAGTCAGACTAGAGAAATAAAAGCTGAATGGAGAGGGGAGAGTCTGTGTAGTAAACCGGGTAATAATTTTGACCATTGCTAATTTTACTTGGAAACAGACAAAAAAAGGCTTTTAGTGGAGTTGACTGTCTTAGAGTTTTGAGGTCTTAACATGCTGACCAGATTAACGGAAGACGGGGCATTTTTTGTGGGAATTTTAGTGTGGGTTTCCCCCATCACAGTAAGTTTGACTCGGTGGAAGAATTGCACAGCCGAGCATTTTCCCAGTAGTGGAGGGTGTGAGTGGGGTGCCCGCCTTCTGTACCAGGGAGTGGGGGGCGAGGTGGCAAAGAGAGGTGGTGTGGGGCTCTTTCTGGATCTCAGCAAATGCCCAGCAGCAAATGGCTTAATAAAATAGCTGATAGAACAGAAAGAGGAATGTAGATAGCAAATAAATCTTATGTCCCTTCAGGTAGTGGGAATCTTGCATTCATGCAGCATTGGACGGACCCCAGATGGGTTTTCCCATGACATGTTGCACAGATCCCATATGTGGAGAGAGGTTCCTCCTTTTTGGTTGTTCGAGCTACTATACAATTTTCTTACAAGAAAACAACTCTATTCATAAAGGATGTTTGCATGACAACTTCGTGCAGCACTTCAGATAAGGGCAAGGCCATGCAGGTAACGTAATCACCAGTAGCGAGTGGGAGCTGCCTGCAGGCTCCTCAGTTACAATGCGCTGGCTGAGTTTGTCCTGCGCCAAGGAGACAGGACATCCTGTCAGCGTAACACAAGCCTGAGGGCCACACTGGACACGCAGCGCAGCACAGTCCTGCACCTGCTCAGGTCAGCTGTGACTCCTCAATGTACAATGGTCTCCTGGTCAGGATCAACACATTTCACCCTTTGATCCACATACACATTACCTTTCCCAAAGATAGTATAAATTACAGATTACATTAATAACATATGGGCTTCTCTGGCCCAAAGTGTAAGGCCCAATAGAGCAGACATGGCTTATTCAAGATCACTGACTCCTGGGATACAGGAGTATACTCCTTGTCTTCCGCAAGACTCTCAGTGCAGCTTGTCAGGTCCCTGCCTCACGTGCTCCTGGGGCGGAGAGTGAATCGGTCCCAACTGCCACCACATCCACTCTTGCAGTAGGTAGACATGGGGATTATGGATGTATTTGATATGCTGCTTTGTTGTTCTGTTTCCTTTTTTCCCCCACCTTGATAGAGACTTTTTGTTTGTTGCCGCATCACCTTTTAGCCAACCAGCTTTTCTTTTCAAAGCTGCCGTGTTGCAGAGCTTGCCTAGACAGGTGAACTGTGTCTCAGTAGCATGTTAACCAAGGAAACTTCTCTAGTCGTGTGTCAGCTGTGTTATGCCCAAGAGAGGAGACCCCTGGTCTCTGAGTACAGTGCAAAGTCTGCTATTGCCCGAATGAGCATTAGCCAAAATGGCTTTCAATTAGATGAAAATTGCGATGAGATCTCTCGAGGGGAAAGGAACTTACAGCCTCCTGAAATATTTTGATGCTGACAGTTCTGATCCTGTTTATACTGTGGAGCACCTTGCTTTGAGAAGCACCTCACCAGAGTGGCTTCATGCTTGGCATCAGGATATCAGGGATATCACATCCATTCTCTGGATTAATTGACTTCAGTGCCTAATTCCCAGCACTGTTTCAAAACCCTGACTTTCATGCAGGTCGTCTAAGGACATTGATGGATGAGGACATTGAGTGTACATAACCCAAACACTCTCACAAAGGGCTTTTGGTAGCTCCAGAGACTCAGTCCTGGCTTGAGACAAAAGGAATCCATCTCATCTGTATGAAACCATTTACTGTCTTCATCTGTTTTAATACCATTTTTTCTATGCCCAGATCTCAGAAGCAGGAAAAAAGCAGGAGATATCTCTTAATGGACATGCTTAAATTCACAGATATTGCTCCTGATTGCCTTTCAACTTGCAGGTCTTCTAGAGCCTGGCTGTGAAACTGAGATACACCCTGAAGTGGTGTCCCCAGCTCCCAAGGTCTTCTATTAAAGTAAAAGAAATACGTGGGAATTACGAAGGCAGCATCAGTGCCAAAGTCATAATTGGGTTTGATTCAAAGTAGTTCATACCAGCTGCAGATTATGCTGCAAAATCTGCTTTCACTAGTCAAATTTGAAAGAAATTTGACACCTCTGGGAGGTGTCTCCAACATAATTTCCTGCTGGTCTTAATGTGGCCTATCTGTTATACAGAAAACAATAAAAGTAGAATTCAGTTAGCCTGGATTGGGCTGCCAAAAAGGCTTACCACCCTCCAGTTCCTGTGACGAGTTTTTGCAAAGGTCAGTAAATCCATGAAAACTGCCCTGTTTACTGGCCTGTGAATTCTCTTCCAGGAGAGAAACTAGACAGGAATCCTTGGCTCCAGTTACACTTTTTCTAGGACATTCCGAGTTGTTTTATCAGGGGACAGTCATCCTGTGAGGGGTGATGCGCTGGTAACGCTCTCCAAGAAATGGCAGAAGGTTCTTTTGGCAGCTTTTGTAATGTGCTGTGATGTCTCCCAGTGAAGGTTATTATCCAAATGCAAATCATACAGTAACAGCACTGATAATGGCCTAATCTGCATATCTCGTTTCTTATATGGAGTTTTATCCAAGCCAGAAAGCAATACTAGCTTTAAAAATGAAGGAAAGGAATAAGGAAAGTCACAGTTTAGAATATATTGCAGAAATGAATAGCAGCAAAATATATTAAAGAAAAGAATACAACAAAACCCTGCCACTATTACAATTTATTTATTTTAAATCTCTTAAGCCAGATAATAAAATACAGTTTTAGCAAATGGGCCTAGTCAGCTATGTCTTTAGCCTTTATTACTAAGATTAAGGCTTATTTAAAACACATTAAACTTCTAGATGCAGCTGCTTTTACTGCAAACAGTAGTCAGCTATGAAGGGCCATCACTCCACACACACAGAGCTTCCATGGACTTCAACAGAAGTTCAGTGTGAGGGTAGAATTAAGCAAAAAGTCCCTGATTTGTATCCTCAAAGCCTGTTGAGATTAATGGGAGTTGAAATTGCTTAACACTTGCCAGGGAGTGCTCTACAACTCACAAGATTAGGCTTGACATGCCTTACTGAACCTTATCCTGCAGCAGTTCGTAGATAAAAACTCCCTTTGTATTAGCACAAGCAAGGTTCACAGGATAACTAGGCTGCCTGTAACTGTACAGCACTTGCTCTGCTGAAGGGTAATGTAGAAAGTTTGAGACATGTTCCTGGCAAAGACTAATTGCTATCACTGTTGGAGCACTTCAGTTTCCCATCGATTGTAGTGAGTGGCAGAGAGCACCAAGACACTGAGGTATTAAACCCTAAATATGCCAAATTTTTCTCTAAAAAAGAAATAAAACCCAAATTGCCTTTTCTTGTCTGTTATTTTACCTCATTTAGCTCTCTTGGCTTAACCAATATGAACTAAAATACATGCATTTATGGGTTTTATTTTTAGTTTAGACATGCCTATAATGTGAATGCCAAATGACATTATTTTATCCCTTCCTTTTGGTTAGTTGCTCCAACAAAATCTAGTAAGCCCTCAAGGTAGTTTTTCTTACGTGTAGAAGCATATTTCATGGTCTTGTGGGCAAAGAAGTGGTATTTCTGAGTTTCCAATTCCTCCTTCATGCTCACCAGGGTTTTCTTTATCGAGTCATTACTTGATTTTACTTGTGAGCTGACTGAAAATGACCATCTACAACTGAACTACTAATACGGAGTTTTTCCAGGATTTACTATATTAAAGATCCATTTTTTGTAACTGAAACAAAATAACTGGTTGTACTACAAGTGAAGGCTACTTAGGACCATTAGTACATTTTATGTTGAGCTTGCTATGTTTCCAGGCACATGATGTTTCCTACATTCCTGGATGAGGTACTGTTTTCCTTCTGGTTTTGTTAATGGTGGCTGTAAGGTGCTGCTGCGTTGACTAAGGCCTTGACTGGTCACGTAGAGCTAGAGCCAGTAGAGTACTTCTTGCTGGTGGACTTCAGACCATTAATGAAGCAAATCTGGAGCAAAATTCAGACTGAGTACACTTCTTTGTAGATTTCAGGAAAAGTAATTAAGTAGCCCTGTCGTAGGTTAACATAATCGTTATTTTACACTGAGGAAATAGTGCTAAATGTTTGGCTGCGGGTTCCTGGGTTGCATATTCAGGTTGAATGACAAGACAGGGAAACTGGCCTTCAAATGCAGACATGTTGCACGCGGGGTAAAATGGCTTTGGATTTGTAAGCATTGTTGTATTTGACACTTTGGCTCATGGGCACAAGTGACCAGATGGGAAGTGGTGGCAGGCAGCAGCTTGTTTACCTTGAGTTATCCAGTGCTCTCCAATTATAGAGTGTCTAGTGGCTGGGAGCACTCACCATTTTTTGGGGGGGGGGTCCCCCCCCCCCCCACCCTCCCCTGCCACAACATCCTGTCTCCATTTGCTAGATGCTGAGATGTTCTGTACAACACAGTTCTGCATCACTGTGTGCAGACCCTCACCGTTCTTGTTGCAGTTAGGGTCTCCCACACCTGCAGCTCCTTTAGTTAACAACAGGAGAAAGAAGCTTCTATTTTGCATAGACTGATTTAAATACAAAAAAACCCAGATAAAGTCCAAGCTCTTTTGGAATGAATATATGTAAATTGAAAAGAATATTCAGATATTCAATGTTATATAGTTTCTGTTTGCTAGAAGACCAGCAGTGTATCTGTGACTACGTTTACACTAAGAAAAAAATTGTAAAACCTCCTAAAATCTGACCCGGAGATCCTGAGCTGTTACCTGGATGGAGCTGAGGGTGTTTCGCAGTTCAGAGGGAACAGCTAAATCAGTTGAAAGAAGGCTTTAAGTATGACCGGGGAGCAGCCAGAGCGGAGTCCCACAGCACCTGGACAAGAGCTGAAGAGGCTGGTGAGGTGGCCAGGGTTAGCCACCGCCCAGCGGACCCGAGGCAGCAGTCCCTGGTGATGAGGAGTATCTGGGACCCAGCCAGGAAGCTGAGCCTGTGGGTCACGGTCTGGACTAGCAAGGTGTGAGGCCAGGCATACGCTTGGCTGCACTGTAGCTCAGGAAGGCCCTGGGTGAGGGCTGTGCTTAAGTGCAGCTCCTGAGTAAAGCAGTGAGGCCCCTACCAAGGCCCTTTCTCACACAGCTTGCTCCCAGCAGTCAGACCCCATAGCAGGGCTTGAGCACAGACAGCCTAACCCCTGGGGAGGGAGAAGGATCTGTCTCATTCTACATGGATCTCTGCTCCTTTATTTCTGTGATTTGCCCTTAGATTTGAGTGTGCCTGGGCATTGTTAAGTCATTTATCTGTCTGAGCAATCTCCTTGTGTTTATACATTTGCTGATTTGTTAATCTGATTCTGGTTTCAAGCACATAAAAATGAAAATTGCAAGCAGATTTGGATTGTTGAGGCATGACTGTAGTTAAAAAAAGGGATCCCAGGAAGCTTTTAATATTGTGTAAGTTCACTGTAAATATTTCCGTTCTGCATTTTGAGGTACGTTATCCTTGAAAAACTCTTATTTACTTCCTTTGAGGTACGTTATCCTTGAAAAACTCTTTACTTCTAGCTTTCCTGTCTGTAAAGCTCTCATTGGCTTCGGAAGCCCATGGTGGCGTCGTGAAGAGTTTGGTCCCAAAGCAATGTACTTGTCATCTTGTAGGCCACATTTTAAATATCCTAATACTGAATTGCTTTTTGAACCAAACTTGCACAGGTCATTCTGCTATTAATTTCAATAAATGACTTTAAGTAGTTGCTCAAACTTGCTGATTAATAATTACATAGAGCTGTCAAACGAGTCTTCAGCTGCTGCACGTAAAGGTACTCCTGAAGTCTGTGGAAAATCTGTATCTTTCTCTGTAATCTTAGAAATGCATTTGTGTATCGTGTCATGAGAACTATTACCTATGATCTGACACAAAAGAGCTGGGACTCTTCCCATGTATTACATTCTGTTTATATTGGGTCTCTCCAATATGTGGGATCAAAAGCACAGTTATGGTTTATAACTAAGATGGGGAAGTAATACTTAATGCTAAATCTCAGAGCACTGTTCAGATACTGATACCAATATTTTTATCCCATTTCACAGGTAGGAAACTCAAAGAAAGGAGGGAAAAAGATTTGCCCATAGCTTCACAACGAAACTACAGCAAGATAAAGTGAAGGTCAGAGATTTGGGTTAGTTCCACATACATTTGATCCTGCCTGTGTGCAGAGGGTTATACTAGATGATCTCCTGAGGCTCTTTCTATCCCTGCATTTCTATGATTCTATGATTAGCAGCATTTTCCTTTTGGGATATTTGGGTGTGGGGATGGTGTACAAATGTGTGTATTTTTCACCAGGACATAATGTGTATACTCAACATAATTTTCTCTGAAATTCACATTCAAAAACAAAAAATTGGCCTTGCTCCAATGAGTAATTTTGCACTTACTGTGTGGCTAAGATGGTGTAGGCAGACTTGCAACTATACTAAGAGTTCCTAGTACATTTTCAGAGGAGAGCGCTGACTGGGTTATTCCCACTGACAATAAGGATTTTTAAGGTTGAATGGATATTCTTTCGTATTTTTCCAAAGTATAGAAATAATTTCCAACTCTGCTTACTATTATCTAGACTGTAGTCCATTAGCACGGTTTTAATTGATAGGTATGAACAACCTGTGCATATATTAATGTGTCAGAAAGTGATATCCATTGTATTGCACTGCCAGGCTCAAAGGTTTGTGATCTGCAGCATGATGCCTAGTTGGAGACCAGTCACTACTGGTGTACACCAGGGGCTGACACCGGGGTCAGTACTGCCTAATGTCTTCAAGACTGATTCAGATAACCTTAGTTACAGTCTCGGAGAGGATTTCTTGGATCAGATTTTTAGAAACAACATTTAATATCTTTCTAGAAAGCAAGAATTCTACTTCAAAGGAAGAGTAGATGTTTCATATACCTACTTACTCGAACATAAAGTTAGAATCTCATTGGTGTTTTCATAACATGGGATGATCAATGTAACAAGATAACATGTTTTCAAGATACTAATTTGTTCTCTGTGGCGATCAATAATTACGAAGAGTCTTTATCTGAACATCAGAATCCAAGTGGGAAATTCAAACTCAGTAAGTGACTTTCAAAAACATATTAACCGCTTTAAACTGTCAAGTGTTTTGAATACACTTCTGCAAATCCTTGAGGCCACCTCGCTGTCTACTTTTATATTCCCATCAGTTTATGAAGTGCCCTAAAGCTGTTATTTTGAAATGATATTTCATATTATGGCAACACCTTAATCAGTAATGATCTTCTAGAATTTACATTCAAGATAAAAGATTGCCAGCTGCAGCAAAGCAAGCCATGAGACTGGGATACAAGTGACTTGGAAACAACAAACTGCATTCTACTTTTCACTTACACAATGCAGCACAGCAAAACCTGAGGAGGATTCAAGGAATGCAATTAAGGAAGTGATTTAGATTGTTTTATGCCTCAGCTCCACTTTCAAAACATAAAAGTGCCTATTTAAAAAAAATGGTTTTCTACTTTAGCACATTTCAGGCTACATGAGATTAAAATTACTGTCTTCATGATCCACTTGCCTAAAAGCCTGGTAGTCACCTGGTAACCTTCAGTTCTTGGGCAGCTCATCTCAGAGCAATATGCCTGTACAATTCCGCCAATTGCAACTGTACAGGTATCTCAGAGAGGAGGATGACTGTATTGTGTCTGCCAGCGTAGGCATTTCAATTATCGGAATCATGCTCTGTGATTCTTTTCCAAGAGCAGCAGAATCTAGTCAGTTTCTGTGGCCAAGGGTGAAACGGTATTTGAGAGTTAGGGAAAAAAAGCTTATTTTACAAAATATGTAAAGAATGGCTTTTGTTCCTGTGTGCTTGAAAAGCTCTGTTAGCTGGATTAGTTTTATGGGTAGCTTCCAACTTGGGGTAGAGGACAATACTCGGAATTCCTATGATGAGGACAAGCCCCTGGGTCATGTTTTATACTAAAGACAGAAAAGTGACATAGATCTTCAAATGCAGACTTCCTGGGTGCTGTGCCACCGCTTTTCTTCTTTCGTGCAGTCAGTTAGGAAACCACAGAGAAGACGAGAATGTGGGTGATGCTTGTGGGGCACAGGGAAGCATGGATCAATGGCAGGGATTAAGGTCTTCTTGGTCCTTCCAGTTAATTCATCCTTGCTGCTAGACCAGCTTTTTATTTAGGACTTTTTTTTTTTTTTTTTTTTTTTTTTTTTTTTTTTTTTTTTTTTTTTTTTTTTTTTTTTTTTTTTTTTTTTTTTTTTTTTTTTTTTTTTTTTTTTTTTTTTTTTTTTTTTTTTTTTTTTTTTTTTTTTTTTTTTTTTTTTTTTTTTTTTTTTTTTTTTTTTTTTTTTTTTTTTTTTTGTTGGCACAAACACAAGCCTATTAGACTCTACATTTATTTAAATGTACAGTAGTTACTATCATAAACCTGCGAGAAGACTGCTCAGGAGTCATTTAAAATAGATGAGCCTTCCAATCATTGCCACTGAGGTTAATAAGACTACTCATTTGTTAAGATTTACTCAGTGTGTGTTTGGAAGACAAGGCTTTAATTTTAATGTTCTCATTGAAATCCATTGGATTTCACCTGAACCATCAATGCAAAAATTAAAACTAAAAGCGGGTGTGAGCCTTTTTTGGCAAGTTCTGCAAGTACTTATACTTCTTTTCTCATGGGCAGTGCTAGTGATATGAAAGAGACCAGCAGTATGAGGGAAGACTAAATATTCAGTGAAACATGCTATTTTTTCTTACTGCTTAAGGTGCTTTTGCATTTCTGTCTTTTGCCTGGTAATTTATTTTTTATTTTTGCTGTCTTTCCATCTTTTTTTTTTTTACTGCCAGTTACATTCTTCAGGGATCTTTTAGAGCTGTGTTTCCGATGGCTTATGCTTTCTGGGCTCAGTGGAGTTAAATTTCCTTTGGTTCTGTTTGAGACTGCATTCTGGAACCCTCGAGATTTTAGTCTCATTATTAACGCGATCACTTGTACTGAAACAACTTCCAGTATTTGCAGTAAGATCAATTATAGCAGTTTAAACACTTATTTGACCCAAACTTTCCATCTTTTATTGGCCCTACAAAGTGTCTGTGAAACTTACTCCCACTGAAGAGAGGCTTTCAGAACAAGTAGATTTTGACCCCTCTGCCTCAAGACCTGGATTCTGAAAGCAAATTCTTTATGATCCAAGTACTCCCCCAAAAGACTTGCAGGCCTCCTGGCATCCATTTTCATAGGAAGTGGTGCCCCTTTTCACCCTAGTCTCTCAAGGATTTCCTTGAGGTGGGGACTCAAGTGCAGAACACTGATGAATGATGTGCTGGGAAACTATTGCTCTCTCTCTAAATTTGTGTATATATATAGTATATATGTCTTACATACAGATATATTTGTATGTATTTGCAATTTGAAGCAGATAAAATTGATAATTTTGGTCAGTTTAAAATATGCTGTATGGGGAACAGATAAATGGGGAATGGGTAAAAAAGAGGCAGCGGAGCATTGAAAGGTGGAAATTGCAGTAGATCAGGACACCATGCTTTTTATTGTCAGGACACCATGCTTTTTGCATTTGTATCTTTTTGAGAGCTGGGGAGTTTTATTTGAAATTGTGAATATATGGAAAAGTATCTGGAATTAATGTCATATGGTGATGGAAAGTATTCCGATAGGAAATCCATTGTGCATTGAGGGGTGCCTACCATTAGGAGAGTGTAAACGGAGTGCAGCTGCTCTACTACTAAAATCTATTGAATTCAGTGGACCACACAGAGCCTACATGGAAGGGCTTCTGAAATCTGCATGGCAAGTCAGAGTGTACAGGCTGCAGCTCCACTGGTCCCCTCCAGCAGCTGGCAAAGCGTTTCCACCCATCTTAATTCTGCTTTTCTCCCCTCTGTGCCTTCATAAAAATTACCTCCAGCTTCATTGCAATGCTGTGATTACTAGCTAGCTGGCTCCCAAACATCCATATGTCGAGTAGTCTTGCTTTACAACTTTCTCATGTGTAAAAGTAGCTATTTCTCAGTCATATGATTTCTGTTTAGATTTCTGAAATATGCCTATCTAGCCCCTAAGGCCAGACTTCTGCAAATACATATGTAATATATTCCTCAAACTTTGCAATGTTCTTTCAAATTCCACATTTGTCAAAGCATTTCTTATTAATTCTTGAGCTAGCCGTAAATTTCAGTCTCTCTGTTCTCCCATACTACCTTTGTTTACACTTTTTTTTCCTATTTCTTCATTTTTTCCATTTTTTTCAGGGCCAAGCTTTGTCCTCGCTGGGTGTAACTGCTTGCCCCACTTCATGCCTTATTTTGTTGTCCTTGGTCAAGTCATTTAATTAATCTCTTTTTGTTTCAATTCTCCATCCATAAAGTCGGGCTAAAACTACTTTCTGAGACATAGTGTGGGCGTAATCATAAGTTCATTAAAGATGAGGACAACTAAGACCCTATGGTTATATAAGTACTTGTCACTGGTAAAGAATTCTGCTTTTCCCCATGAGTTTCTCACCAAGGTAATGCTAAGCCATTCCAGCTTCTCACTCACTTTCTAGTGATACTGGGAATAAGGAAAGTTTGGCTGGTTCATGGTTCTCGCAACAGAAAGTGTGAAGGTAGTGTACTCAGCCTTTCTGATACTCCTGTAACCAAGCTAAAGCATAAGACAAGTAGTCTATGACCAAGACATACTGGTCATCTTATGCATAAACTCCTATATTGGATAATGGTCAATTTAGGTAACTAATACAGTGGCCAGCACAAGAACCTGATGCAGAGTGAGGACAATCACATAATTCCTTTACACTCTTTTGCTGATTTCCAGCAGGGAGATCTCCTGTCAGGCCAAGAACCGAGAACACCGATTTCAGTAAAGTTACTCCTTAGTAGCTCTCTTGCACGTGTGATCAGACTCTGTCCTGGCTATGGTTGCGGAAATCCAGAACAGGTTCTCTGAACTTGCTCATTACATGGGCCTAAACTGAATACAGAATTTGACTGTGTTTCTTTGTCTAGCAGGAGTATTTCCTCTAGGGGCTACACCATTGTGAGGAAATAAAAAAATAAATACTTCCTTGTAGGTCTCTCAACAAGACTTTCCACTCTGAACAGATTTCCTTATGTCTCCTTAGAGGCTTTTAAACAATTTTCTTTTTTTTACGTTCTATACTGTAATATTGTGCATAGCCAAGACTCCCTTTTTGCATTTGTCTTTTGTCATTACTACGTCCCTCTGAGGTGGCTGGTGGTGAGTTATAAATTATTTTATATTGTTTTCTAAAACATGCAGCCCTTGCTCTTAAAGATCCTTTCCACTGACTAGGGGTTTAGTATGTTACCAGCTGAAGTGGTTATTTTCTATTTGATCTGTGATTAGAACTGGACAAGCCAATAAAAACTCAAAACAGGCATGCACTTGGCCCAGGCTGCTTGGCATTTATTCAGCCTATGTAGCAAACTAAAAAAAAAAGCCAATCCAGAGAGAGTATTTTGCCATTAGTTCCTGGCAGCCAGAGTGGCATTACAAAGCAGCTTATACATATTCCTTGTCGTATGTGTAAGATCAGCTGTAGACTCGCTTTAAGTTTTGGCTCTGGTTCAGACCAGCATCTTAACGTTGTAATCGAAGTATCTGGCTTGGATCAGGAATGGGCTATGATTTTATATATTGTCTGCATAAGGAAATTAAAAAGATCTCAAATACAGAGAAATTCAGACTGATGATATATTTAAAAGGCACTGTGGTTTCCTTTATAGCCAGTAATATTAGCTTTTTCAGCTAGTTGCTTTTCTGAAACATTTAAAAACAAGGCCCATGTAAAAGTTGGTCCATATATTTGGGTCACAAAATTTGAACTTCGAATGGAAATTTAAAACAGCTGTGTTTGAAACACTGAAGACAATTCAGTGTGTCCAAGTGACCAGGGAAACAGTCTCCTTTTTTGTGACATATGACATATCTGCCTTGTGTAAAAAAATAATACAGAAAGGCAGCAAGTCCTTTCAGCCGTGTGTGGAATCACCAACAGTATAGCTATGAAATACGGCTCTTGTTAGGTCGGGTGCAATGCTGCACTAACACAGCTATGCTGCTTCCAGAGTTAGGTGAGATCAAAGAATGTTTATTTTAACTGTTAATCCAAAATGAAGAAAATAGTTGCACCAGTTTGTCACTTAACCAGCTCAAGATCGTTCTTTGATTCTGCTTCTGTCAGCTGAAGATTATATTGGAGTTTGTGAAATTGATAGATTTTTAAATGGCTGTAGTTGCATCACAACCCCTTCAGCTTGAATACAAATGCTATTTTTAATTTTTTTCCATTTAGAAATCAACATTGCTTCACAACTGACATATATTAAACAACTCCCTTTTCCAAATTTGAGCCTAAATCTGCAGATGTTTCTAAGTAATCATTACTCAACTGAGTGGTCTCAGTTAAGTAGTTAAAAAGGCTATTAGAATGAATAAAGTTAGCTAATAGAAGCATTTCCACTGTTACAGTGATGTGCAATATAGGAAAACAGCTTGTATTGATTCAGTCCTGTTCTAAGTCAAGACGAAAATATTTTTATCCAAATACATAAGAAATAAAAATCAGCATAGAAGGACTCCAGAGGACTATCCAGCTCCATTCCTTCCTGTAGAATCCCAAGATAGGCAGATGAATATGGAGTATGAGTCTGTGCCACAAAACTCACCCATTTAAGGGATTCAGGAAGACAGAATTGTCTTACTGGTATCTGTTAAGAATAAATGAATTTTCCGGTTACCGACAACCTTATTTCATCTTATTCTGAACCGTGACACAAGCTAGAACTATCAAAGAAAAAACATCTCCCTTTGGTGGAAGACTTTTTTTTCTCTCTTCTTTCCTGTTTCTTCTATGGATGAAAATTAAAAATCCAGCAACCCTAATCATACAGTGTAGCAGAGGCTTTTTACTCCTTGGACACCTTCTCTCTTGGTAAACAGGTTTGGCTATCACCAGCTGTATTAGAGCTACTATTAAAAGCCTAATAGCTACTCTGTTTGCCTATGCTGTTACCAAAACTTCACTTTTGAAGTGGCCTGAGCATAAAAGCTGTTCTGCTCATCTACACTCTAATTCTGGTAAAAGAAAAATGCCAAAGATACCATAAAGTAACAGGAAACCATTAAAGTGATTATAGTTTTGTGGCTTTCAGGAAAAATCCCCAAAGATTCAGAAGGGACTTTTGTTTCTTGACTTCAGCATAAAAGCTAGCAGGAACACGGAGACACAGACTTTTTGGAGAGAAAAGACAGTTCTTCTTTCACTCTGATGCGTTCTCTTTTGCGGTACGTACATTTGATGCTGCCAGGCCTAAAAGAAACCTTCCTTTCTCAGATATTAGTATATCGGGAGGAAAGAAAGAAATCAAATCCTATCTTTACAGCCTTCTGAGAAAAGCAGGGCAAATAAATAAATCTATGTACAAGTATATCTTGTATAAAAATATGTCATCACGGCTCTTTACTTGCAAGGTAGTAATTATGTTTGCAGACCTTTAAGATGGAAGCACATGCTTCCATCCCTACAATGGATCCTGGCAAGTGAATGTACATTCAGGATCAGGCCCACCATGACTTTTCTCTAGCTAGAGCTATGGATCATTTGAGTTGTTACACAAAGGGAGAAATAAATTTAAACAGGCAGAAAGGTTATAATTATATTAAGTAATAATGATTTACAGAACAAACTTGGGAAGACTAATTCAAATCTTTGCAGAAGAAGAAAAGCTGGAAGGCGGTGGACAAGAATTAGAGGTATTCCAACTTAGAGTGATGCTTTTATTTTTGCATTTGACTACTTAGATTGTCTGCCTTGTTCCTACTGAGCCAAACAAAACTATGAGGTGACTCATACATAGAAATTGTCCATACCATTTTTTTCCATTCAGATTGAGTTGAAAAAAGGTGTTGTATCCTTATATGGTGTGCCCTAACAGAACATAATTTATTACACAGAACGATGGTGTCCCCAACTTCTACCCTGGAATAGGAAGCAAATATATTCTTCACGATGTCAAACTACTATGTAAATAAGGAAGGAAAACACAAACAGGCAGTCAAGATCTCTGAAGAGTTGTCCAGAAATTTAGAGAGATGCTATAAAAGGATTTATTTTCTAGCTAGCAAGATGTATTGAAGACAGGAGTTCATATGCAATGGCATTTCGAACCACAGTGATTCCAATATGCATTTCCTTAATAACATAATGCCTGTACCTGAATATTTCAGGGCAGTATTCTGTAGTCCTCAAGTCTTAAAGCTGTGGGTACAGAGTGAAAAAAGAATCTTAGGGCTGATACCGCAGTCACTGAGTATGGAAATAATTCTGTAGACCTGTTTCAGTAACGAATCTGTATCATAGAGCATTTTTCTGCTTTCTGCATAATTGCTCTCAGTAAGATACTATGTTCAATGCATTCAAAGTATCTATGAAACTACGAGCTCAAATACCCACTGAGACACATAATTTTAGCTGCCTGTGTTTAAAAATCATATAATCTTTATGGACTAAATTAAGGTTTGCCTATTACTGATTAAGTACATTTGTCTAATTTTTTAAGGGCAATAATAAGAAAGCAGAAATATGCATTGTAATTGTCATAAAACATCTGTATCTGCCACATTAACAATGGAGTGGTAGCGCCATTTTGATAGCAGAGAAGCACATCTTCCATTTCTTCACTGTGAATTTTATGCTCAGATTGGCAGTGTAACATAAAGTTGGAATGTAGGTGATGGGGTGGAAGAAAAGAAAGAAGGGTGGTTTGGTAGTGTTTTAAATAATCATGCCCAGTTACTACTGTAAAATCGTGCTTCAAATTTATTGTTGGAGTAAGAATCAAACAGTATTTCCAGGAGTTGCATTACTTGATAATGAAAGGTCACATACAGTTTGAAATTAAATATGTGCCAATAATGAAAGACAAAATACTTTTAGTGTATATATTATTGTTATTATTGGGAACGTGTTACACACTCAACTCTGCACTAATGTGGAAGACTACATTGTGATTAAGCACCAAAAAAAGAGTGTCTTCTGAACGGCAAAACCCCTCACTGATGCAAAAATGCTTGAGAGTCTGATTTCCAATGAAACCAAAGGGATCTAGACAGCTAAATGCTCTTGGCGATCTATTCTCAGTCCTTACAAGTCCCTTAAGTGACTGAACACTTGAGAAGAGCAGCTCAGCCACAGCAAAAATGGAACCTTTCTAGGAGAAATGCCAGGGATCCTCAACCTGCAGATGCTCTGTTCAGATGGGCCCTGACACCTGGAAGCCCACTGGATTAAGTGCGATAGCAGTCCAACCTTGCTGTCCTTGCTCATGTGCATAATCCTTACTCTAGTAAATAGCGTAGGTATCTTTTTTAATTTATGTTGCATGTACAAAGTTTTAAAGTTACTGGAATTGGCTTTCATAGGTTTATGGACTCAGCAGGAGTTCTTACGCATGCTGGCTTGCTGGCTAGCCCAACACAAGATTAGTAGAAGATACGTGAACTACTAGATCAGCACACTGCAATTTTAAAACACGGATATTCATATACTTGAGGGGTTAATGTTAATAAATTTCAAGTCATGTAACTTGTGGAATTTTTACAAATTGTATTAATCTTTTTGAGTTGTTAGCACTGATTTTATTAATTAAGGCTTACAACGTCTGTAAGAAAAATAAGATACAGCTCAGTAGTTTTGAAGGAATTATTAGATTATGCTAGAATTTCGGTAACGTGCGTTTCTCATTCCGAAGCGAAAAGAGAGAAGATACGAGTCGTGGGTAGTTAAGAGACTTCTGGAGAGGTCAAATGAGGACATTCGCGGAAGGACTCCGCGCGCCATCTCTTGGTGAAATCTGGAACGCCCAGGGAGGGTGTTCCATTTGTGAGTAGGTACACTTCTCTTGGAGAGGATTGCTGTGTTGATGGTCGAATCACTGAGTTATAATTGTCATCAGACAAATTATCAAAAATATAATTATCGAACAGACAAAAATTGTTTTCAGTGTGGCAAAAGTTACTATAGACAATTTTGGACAATTTTATGGCTGTTGGAAAATACCCATCTCATGAGCGTCGGTACCGTGATTTAGACATTCGCAGTAAATCACTTCCAGCTCCTCACTGGCATATTCCTGTGGCGTGAATCAGCATGTCATCTCATATAGTGCGGAAGGGATATGGAAATTGTTGAGGTAGTAACTGTTGTTTTAAAAGAGTACCAGCCCGTTAATGGTAGAAATCGCCGTTAGTGCTACAAATATCAGTTAAATAATCCCGAGTGTCATTTCCTGCCTGCTGCCCATCATGACCTGTCATACCTGTGCAATTAGGGCATTCCCTTCGTGTCTTCCTCCATTTCTTTTTGCAAGAGGATTTACTGCGGGCTTTTCAGAAACGTGTGTTTGTGACGGTACACGAGACAGAGGCTGAGGTGCGGGGAGGAAGGTCCTTCTTTTGGTGTGCCTCTGGCACAGGGAGTCCTTTTACTTAATTGTGGCCGGAGACCTCTTACAGGCTGAGGCCGGCAGGTCTCGGCAGCGGAAGGCGACGGGCGGGCGGTCTCAGCGTGTTGCCTTTCCCAGCTGTGAGGAATTACTCGCTCTCGCCGTTGGTAACGGCGGATCCAAACCACCGCGACCCACGCTGTCGCGGA
>NW_008794774.1:7336337-7336616 GCF_000699145.1 Aptenodytes forsteri | reverse complement strand
GATTGCCGCCTCACTAATGTCCCTGCCGCCGCACCGGGGACACGGAGCGCGGAGGTGGTTCCCTGACAGCGGCCCCCGGCTGCCCGCTCCCGCAGGACGCCCGGCGTCCTCCCGGTGGCAGCGAGAGCTCTTTTACGCCCTCGCCTGTGGGGCCGGTTTTTCGTTGCGGGGTTGCGGTGGTGCCTTTCTATATCGTTCCTCTTGCCGGGTTTATGGTACCGTTTTTTCCGTGTGTGTCCCCCCCCGCCTGCGACGGGGCCGAGTGCCCCCCCTCCGCAC
>NW_008794774.1:7312180-7335748 GCF_000699145.1 Aptenodytes forsteri | reverse complement strand
TGGGTCGTGGCTCGCGGGCCGGCCGTGAATCTGGGTCCCGGCTCCTCCCGGTCTCTCACTTGTCGGTGGCACGGGGCTGGCTTCTGTCTCCGGGTAGGTCTGCACCGGGGGTTTTTGCCCACGTGTTGCTTGCTTCTGGCTGGTGTTGCTTTCTCCCGATGTACTAAATGTCTGACTGGGACAGGGATATCTGGAAGTGTGTTCGTGCTCGATTTGGTGCTTGAGTTTGGACTCTCCCAACACTTTGCTTTCTGCTTAGTTCTCTAGTTCGTAGTCGGGGCTTCAGCCTTTTCCTAAGTACATGAGAACTTCTCAAAAGGTGTGTATGTGTGGTGCATATGTACCCACTTAAGTTGGGCTGGGAGAGGTACAAGAAGCCTTTTGTTTTCAGATCTGATTCCTGAGCCCTTACTGTCCTGATTATTTTAGTGGGATTAATAGAGGTAACAGTACAAATAAAAGAAGTGAGCAGGTTTGTTTATCTATGGAGAGACAATGGTTAGTAATTATCTTCCATTTGATCTGTAATCTTTATTGGCATCTAGAACTCCTGCAGTTCCTTAGAACATCATCATCATAATTCCTGTCTGCTTAGAGCTAGGTGGGGAAAAATTGAATGTTCAAGGAGCAAAAACCAGGAAATTTTTCAGTGTTGAGATAAAAAAAGCTTTTTTTGTGGTAAAGTAAAAACATATATTTTGATTTAGTGTTTCTCAGTTTGAAGATGCCAAGCTGTGACTTTTTTACATCAGTTATTGTGTTTATTCTAGAATATTTTCCTTCGCTTAAGCAATGGAGTGTAAGAATTTCAACTGCTGAGATTTTCTTCTGAAGTATAAGCTATTAATTCCCTTTTATTATCATAGAGTCGGTAAATTTTTAAATCTACTGTAAACCAGTGCAGTATTGCACAAACAGTTTTCAGTGCATCGTATGTAACACTGCAGTATTTCTGATAAATTAAATTGCCCAGATTGCACTGTGGAGTCTTCCTCCTGTTTTCTAATATTTCTTGTACAGAAAAACATGACTTTAAGTCAATCTCAATAGTTTGGCAGAGAAACTCCTGAGAACAGGTCTGAGTAGTTTAAATAGGTGAGATAGCATTATCTGTATTCAGTGAATTAGATGATGTATTGAAATCAGTGGTAGAAAGCCCATTTAATACTTTGAAGCTCTGTCTGCATAGGGGGTGTTTGTGATGCTCTCTGCTTTTATTATCCATGTTTTATTTATTTATTTACTTGTTGTTGTCTGGCCTTGGGGAACGTGACTCTGCAGCCCAGACCTGGGGGTTGGTTGCTAGGTGTGATGTGGAACTTGCTAATAAGAATGTATTTTAGGACCTTTGCAAGCAAAAGATGCATAGTTTGCTGCTGGGAGTGCTTTGTGTCTCCAGCTGCTGAGTTTAGTTATGCAGTCATTTAAGCCATTGTTTTAAAGTGTTTATTTTGGGGTTTTATTTGTAGGCATCATTTTCATGATGTGGCAACTGCTGGGAAAGATGCCAGCTTATGTAGCCTGGGAGGGGACTTGTCATACTGTGATTGCACATGACTTGGATTGTAGGAGAACACTGCAGCCGCTCCCATCCAGCAGAGCGTAAGCTCAGATGGTGAGCACCCCATTAACTTCTGGGCTTTGCTTAGCCTCCTAAAACTACAGCAATGAGTGAAAAATAGGTGCTGAAGAAATTTCAGGCCCCTGAAATCACAGTGGGAAAGATGAGCATTGTGCTGCTGAGTGATCCATGTATAAATTACCTAGCACGTTTTCTGCTGTTCAGAAGTGTTTAAAAGAGTGGTGGCAATGTGTGCCTTGTAAATGGGAGCATTTTGTTTGTCTTTCTAATTTACAAATACAGATAAAATTTTTGACAAAAATGTTCTATGTTTTCTTGGCTCTGTAAATCAGTACTGTTAGTTTGATTTGACCTCAGATGACCTTCAGGGTGGTATCTTAAGTGTTGCATATTTAATGGGAATGATATCCTTGCTTGTAGTGTTAGTCAAACTACCTGTTTTCCATTACTTCCTCTGAAGTTTTATACTTTATTATTTTAGTATAAGATAACTTACCACTTGGAGATACTTAGTAAGGTCTTAAGCTAATCATGAGCCATGGGTTTAGCAAGCTGAAGTAGGTGTACAATATTAATCAAAAGCAAGTACTAGTATACTGACTAGCCATAATAACACTTAGCTGTCTGGCAAGTGATCTTTTTCTCTCTGAATTCATGCTGTGAATGGCTGCTCTAACATGTATGCTTGCTGGTAAAAGTTTTAATTCATTAAGTCTATCTTAAAATTGATCTATGAGCTCTACAGGTAATAAATGAATGGGCTATCATAGGTGTTATTAGCTCATAATGTGTTTCTGTTGCTAGATCACTTTTTATTAGGGGCATAGTCGTTCCAAATATCAAGGGGGGCAAGGGAGATGAATTATTTTCAGTGCATTTGCTCTGCATGTTTATGAGAATAGCTGGATAAACTGTCAGTTTGCCGGCTACAGCTCTGGCTTTGCTTATTTCTTCTGGCTATACTAGGGATTTTGGAAATACTAGAGGTCAGTGGTGAGTTTGCAAAGGTGTGTCCAAGTGTTTGTTCTACTAGTAGTTGCTGCAGAGCAATCAGGGTCCTGTACCCCAAAGTTGCATCAGTTTTAAGGTGGAAACATAGCTAGGAACAGTGTTCAGTCATTGGGGCGCAGAGCAGGTTGGGTTGCGTGTGTAGAAAGGATGGGAACGTGATAGTGACTAACAGGGAACATAGTGTAGGTAAGCTAGTGACCTAATAAAATAGTCTCCTTCATCTTTCATTGTGTCTAACCTTAAAAACTTGAGCTTGGCAGCAGTTTTCCTGTTTTCTGTTTGCCTTATGGGGATTGAGTGTGTCAGTTTATCCTTGCATGGTGGAGCATACAGGCATTCGCAATGACTGGTTCCCCATACTTCCTCCCATTTAATGGCCTGCTCCTGCCATCTGACTTTGAGTAGTTTCATGGGGGGTGGCTACAGGACTGCTTGTGAGGTTAAAGAAAGTAGACTCATGCCCAGACTCAGTTTTGAGTAGAGTTTGCAAGACAAAAGCTCTCTAAAATCATAATGCAATCACAAATACAAGTTTTCAAATCTTGTCTATTTCCTGATGTTGATGTAAATTGGTTAAGAGAAGACATGGAGAATTTCTAAGATTCTAGCTTTATTTCAAAGCATGTGTTGCTTACCTTTCATTATTCCTATGAAGAAAATAGTGCTGTGTGTAGAAGTGCAGTATTTTAAAGCATGTCTGTGGAACAAGATTTGTCACCATCTTATGGTTAATTTTGACCTGCTGCGATACTGCATCCGAAAGAGGAGCTGTTGCTCTTGTCTGATAATGTTTCATTATTTCTTTGGATGCTAAGCAATATAGAAATATTTTCTTCCTCTTCTCACCTAATGAATGTTGGTGCTCTGTCAGTAAGTCTGACTTACTAAACAGTTTAGACATATTTTCTTTACTTATCTAATGAATGTTGGTACTGTCTAACAGTAGTCCAACTTACTATTTATCTTAAAGTATTTCAGTTGGATAAGGAAACACATCTCTTGTGTTTCAATGACTCATTATAAGTACACATCAAAAACTACATTGGAACTAGTGTGGCCTGAGTGGTTAAGTTTCTATTAATCAGTGGTGCATTTTGACAAACTAAATTTTTCTTATTAAAAAAAGGGGCAGGCTAATATTTCTGTGCTAATAACTTAGTCAATATGAAAATGGTGGTTTGGACACCAGAATGTTGGAACCTAAAAAGTGGGAGGTGTCACTTTCCTCTGCGGAGCTGAGGTGAACAATGCTTACTGCATCTCGTAGTTCAAGAAGTTTTACAATGATATGGCAAAGTGATGGAAATGGAGCTGCTTGTTATTCTGCTATAGGATGGACCAAACTGTAACCTTCTTCTAGAAGGTCCACACTTCCAGTATTGGTTGCTTTCGTTAAAGTTGTCTGTTAGTGCAGAATAAGACTTTAGTGGACCATAATATTTTGAAATAGACTTAGCTACTATAAAAGGTGCCGATGATTTCTTCCTAGTAAACACATTCTTTCTCTTTTCATGTGAAAGCTTTTCCAGTTTTGTTCCTGCAATTCAACTAGGAAATTTTTCTTAATAGTCTTCCTTAGAAAAGTTATAAAATCTCCTCTTCTGAATCTGTTGTGTTGTAGGAGTCCAGTAAGGAGCAATAAACTCTAAAAGATGCAGTCCCTATTATCAGTAGCATTTTTTAATTGTTTATTTGTTTTTAAAGGTAACTTTGTCCCAGAGGCCATGGCAAGGTAAGAATCTTTTGGCACAGGAAGCGTGGAGTTAAGGGCAGCGGCGGTGTGGGGTGTGCCCTTCCTGGTGGAAGGGGCTGCCCTGTGAGCCCGCACAAACCCATGAGCTGACTTCAGTTCTGATGCATCATGGTGCATGGTGACACATGCTGTGTGAGTGGCACCCGGTTCTGTCTCTTCCACCATTGGTGCACAGCAGTGTAGTTGCAAAGTGGAAACTGCGGTAAAAGCATCCTTCAATTTGCTTGTAAGCCCTGCTTGGGAGAACGTATTTGTAGATAAACCCTAATATAGTACGCAGAATTTTATTTACAAAGGGGAAACTTCTTTGATTTAAAAAAAAAAAACAAACCCACCTCATAGCTTTTATGTGCCCTATACACTACCGTGAAATGAAAAAATGCCAATCAAATTCTGCTTCTGTGCATTTGGATTCATTGTACAAAAACTGAACTAAGTTGACTGCATCAGTTGCTCAACTTGTGATGGACAGATTGGTGCAGTTTCAGGATGTAGATAGGCTCCTCCATGGAGGTGTTTTGGTCTGCTGCTTTAAAGGAATGTTTAAATTCAGACAAAATTTTTTACAGTGACAGCTTAATCCTCTTGTGAAAGCACATCTCATGCTATATTTCTTAAAACAGTCTCTAGTGATCTATATTTTGGCTGTAAAAATGCTTCATGAAGCTCCCTAAAATTATTTATTGATAATCTGCTGGCCAAGAAAGTAAATGAAATGTCTTAGAATGAATTTTGATTAGGAAAAATGATGCAGTTCTCCCCTGGTTACTTTGTGATTGTTTGGGTTTTTTTCTTAATTTTATTTTTAATTTGCTTTTCAAATATTTTTACTATGTTAGGAGGCACATTAGTGGAAGAGAAGGGAAAGAAGATCCTTAATCTTTCCTTCCTTTCCTAGCCCCATTTTATTAATGTGTTGACCACAATGCAAATGCTGCTGCTTTTAGTAGCTTGCATGTTGTCTTGTAAAATTTTGGAGAAAATGGCCAAATAATAATATCTCACTCACTGTTAGTGCTTAATTTTTTTTTTTGCTGATTTTTTTTTAAATACTAAGTGTAAAAATAATAATAATAATAAAAAAAAAATTTAGTCTCTCCCTGCTCCATTTAAAGTCAATGAGAGACTTAACTCTCTAATTTTAGTAAATTGAGTGGTCTGAGGATAGGGACCCACAAGCAAATTCTTACCGAATGACTTGAGTCTTCCCTTTGTACCAGCTAGCGCAGGCAGATGGTCAAGAGCAATAAACAGGCAGTCAGTTTTCTGCTGGATATTTTAGTAGGATATTTAGCTACACTTGTAAGAACTTAGGTTAATTGTAGGTCTGTTTTGTTTGGGTTTTTTTCCCTCTTACATTTTGTGAAGCCTAACCCTCTAGGTATGATAGGCATATGAGAATTTCTTTTTCCATCAGTCTGACACATACAGATTTGATACTGCACCTCTTAGGGCAGGTGTTGCTGTTGCTATTTTAGTTGCAAAATGGTTGTGTTATTGGGCATGGACTTCCTCATCAGTGGGTTTCAGCTGCAGCCAAATCAAACTTCTGATGTCTAGTGAAGAATTCCGTTTAACAGGAAACTCTTGAGACTTAAGTTGCTAGTATTTTAATCAGAGGTTGAATAGCTCTGAGAGCACATACATGCTTTCAAGGGCAGTTTCTGATTCAGCCCAATGCAAATCACAAGGGCATGTCTTTCATTATCAAAGAGAGTGAGAAGAGTTTGAATATAGAGAAGCTATCAAGTTTCATCTTTATATGAGTGCCATCAGTAAATAATTGGTGGCTTTGGTAAGATGCTACCTGTATAGGAAAACCTGTTTCTAATAAATAATTTCACCTCCCTGATACGTCTCTAAAAATGATCACATTCAATGTCAATGCTTATACTGTATTTAGGAGTACACAGTGTAATAAGGACTTGATTCCTAGATTGGGCAGTATACATCTGTTCTATGAGCATACAAATCTGATGATCCCTTTCCATCAGAAGTGATTTGCTGTCTGCAAAGACTCGCATTGCATTCAACTGAAATGAAGTTAAATGCAGACTGAAGTGTGACAATGGGCTCTTATACTTGCTCAAGATATGTAGTGACTGTACGGTCTGTAGTACCTCAGTGTGACAATACATGTGAATAACAAGGCGACTACATCCTCCAGTGTCACAAACTTAACAGCTTTTAAAGTTTATTTGCACGTTTTTTTGTGTGGTTTAATTGTGTGGTTTGTATTCAATGCATAGTTTTTTCATTCTCCTGCATGGGATGTCTAGTTTTGGCTAGATTTCCTCCCCCTGCCAGTGTGTTTCTGCAAGGGCAAATGCTGATGTCTGTCAGAACTGCCAGTCAGTTCTGACTCTCATTTCTTAACTCTTGAAAGATGGACCTAGGTTATTTCACATTAAGTTAAATTTGAATAGCGTTTAATTGCTAATATAGTATTTTTAGTTTTAAGGAACTATGGTTACATCTTTCTACAGCTACAATATTAATACACTCTGGTTGCAAATATTCCAGATTTTAGATGGTAGGAAATGAAATGTAGTTTCGGGGCTATTGTACACAAGACTTTTGGATAGCTGTAGAATAATACTCACTTGAAGTATGGAAAATCAGATTGTTGTGTGTAAGATCAGCTCTATCACTTCTTTAGCAAGATGAGGGGGAAGATACCTCAAAATGTTTAAGTCAGTGGACAGTTAAATTTGTTAGCATTTATTTGAGAAAGTGAAATCAGCTGGGATTGATTGCTGTTTATTGTTGTTACTCTATTTACTTCTGTGCAGTTTTTATCTTTAGAAAAATAGATATGTAAGAAATCTTTAAACCATGTATTTACTATTACAGGTTAGACAATCTGAACTGCAGGTATAATTATGTCTTAAGATTTTTCAGTGCTGTATTAGTAAGCTGTAAAATCTTGGAAATTTGATTTGTGTTATTTTTTGTGATAATGTTCAAGGTATGAAGGCTGTTCTTGTAACAATGCTGTGCAGTATGGTTAGGGTTGTTTTTTGGTGTGTTGGGTATGGTGGTTTTTTTTTTGTTTTAAAATTCAGGTTTTGGGGAGAAATGTTGGGGAGGGTTATTCTGTCGTTTGTTCTGGTAGAATCTGTGGAAAAGACTGACAACTTGATAGTTGCAACCTGTAAAGACTATTGATAATGCTTGCGATACGTGGGGAAAGCACAGATTAATTTATAAAGGTTTGATCCAGAATTAACTCTGTAGGCTGCTGTGCTGCAATTCAACTACATTAATTTTTGTGAGATTCTTATGATGGACACCTGCATTTTTAAACCATCAGAATTTAGTTCATGTGCGATCATTCTGTTTCTTCCCTTCCCAGTAGTGATTGATAGGCATATATGAAAACAAAGGAACAGTCAAATTCTAGCACCTCTATATGTTTGCATGAAAATTATGCTTTCTCATCTTGTCACAAAACACTTAGCTTCTAATTGAAAATGTTGTTTGCTTTTTATCACTGTTGGCTTTTTGCTGTGCTTTCTGCTACATAAAGTGGAGGAAGAACAGACGTATTTAAAATATTTGTATGCTTACTTAAATCTCTGTGTGGGAATTAATTTTAAAATGAAATGTATTATACTGCCTACTATTAAAGGATACAGCTAAAATACCGATTTTTGCAATGTAGAAGATATTTAAAAAAATGAAAACAAAGGAACAGTCAAATTCTAGCACCTCTATATGTTTGCATGAAAATTATGCTTTCTCATCTTGTCACAAAACACTTAGCTTCTAATTGAAAATGTTGTTTGCTTTTTATCACTGTTGGCTTTTTGCTGTGCTTTCTGCTACATAAAGTGGAGGAAGAACAGACGTATTTAAAATATTTGTATGCTTACTTAAATCTCTGTGTGGGAATTAATTTTAAAATGAAATGTATTATACTGCCTACTATTAAAGGATACAGCTAAAATACCGATTTTTGCAATGTAGAAGATAATGTAAAAAACTGCACTGCTGGGTAAAACCTGTTGTTCAGTGCCTGTTAAAAAAATTAAAATAGCTGACTTCTTTCTGGGGTGCCATTTATTTAAACAGTATTAGTGAATGAGACTCTGTTACTGCCAGGCAGAGTCAGTCATTAGAGAGTTTCTCATCAGTATCCTTGTGATGGTGCTCCTAGGCAGAGCATCAATGCTTAACTCTCTCCCTTGCTTGCCAGCTGTGGCTGTATCATGCCGTTAATCCTGTGCCAAGCTCCTGCACTGGCTCTGGCTCTCTTGAGGAGTTCAGGTTTGTTTCTTTGAGCTCCCCAGATGAGCCCAATGGTGCTGGATGAGTTTGATTTTAAAATCTGTGGCACACTATGGCGACAGAAGTCTCAACAGCTGTAACATCATGTAAATGATAGATCAAATCTAATTTCTTTTAAATAGAGTTCAGACCTATTTTCAGCAGCTGATGCATATGAATTGCCTTTGTATGGCTTCAGTAACTTGTCCATAATTCTATGTAAAAAAGTGCATGCCTGTGCAGTAGGATGTGTGTATTTTTCAGATGGAATCTTGCTCATGAGGGTAAATACCAAGGTAGGTATTTCTGTTTTCAGATGGTTATGATGGCAGACATTATAGTGCAAACTGCATTATTATACATAACAACAACAAAAAAAACCCAACAAAAAGCAGAGCTGAACAAGAAATGTGAGGTGGAGTGATTTTGCTGATTACTGTTAGGTTACTGAGTGGTTTGTAGTAAGCCTAAATTTACTATTTGTTCCTGCTGTTCTAAAGCTTGTACAGAAAACCTCCACCTGACTCAATGAGACACTAATTGCTTTCCTCATTCTAGATAGAAGTAATGTGAACATGATGTGTCTTGAAACAATGGTTGACAGACAAGGTGTTCTGCATTTGTAGGCTTCTAAGGGAAATCGAGGACTTTCCTTGTATACTTAGAGGGAGACAGTATTTCACCTTTCATGTGCTAACTTTAAAGGGCAAATGATCCAGAAAAGAATAATGCTGAGATTCAATCGAGACAGAACTACTTGATATTGTGGGCTGGAGGCCAGCAACTGTGGTGTTTTCCACCATGGGGGGGGAGCGGGGAAAGGCAGGCCCAAAAATATTTGCTATTACTCAGAGCAGCATTTTTGGTAGTGGAGGGCAGAAGTTTTCTTGAGGAATTTTGATTGGTACATATTAAATGGGTAAATAGCTTCTGAATTCCTCTTGCGATCCAGTACGAGGCTCTATAATTAAACAGAAAAAAATATTTGCACATTTTGTCTTACATAATGTAAATTCCAAGTGAATACTTTATTGAAGCATTTGGTAAAACCATTTACAGAATGGCTGTTTGTAAGTCATCCCAGCAGTAACATTCTGCTTTACTGAAAAGCAGGAGAGAGGTGGATTGAACTTGAAATCTTGTGTGCTCTCTGAACATGGAGATGCACAGGTCTGGCATTTTTAAGGGCAGTTTTTTAAACTAGTATACTACCTGATTTTTTTGGGTGGGGGGGGGGGGGGGGGGTTTTTGGGGGGTTTTTTGTTTTTGCGTTTTTTTTTTTGGTTGGTTTGTTTGGGTTTGTGTGGGTTTTGTGTGTTGTTTTTTTTTTTCTCGTCCAGCCTGGGGGCACAGCATATTGCTAGACATGCTTGGTGACTCAAAACGATTCAATATTCCTGCAAGGAAAGACAAAACTGCATGAAAGAATAAAGTATATTGAAATGTGTACGGTCACATTAGTGGGACAGAAATCAGTCTCAAATCTGTTTCTATAAAAAGATCTTAATGAAAATGACTTTATTAGAATTACTCCAAAGTATTTCTTTAAATACTCCTAAATGTATAAAGCTGAAGAGCTTTCACTTTTAAAAGAACAGCATGCCCTTGCTGTTGCGTCAGTCACTGTTGTGGTGTTTTGCCTCTGTGAGAAGGTAAACTTCTACTTGGGGAAATAAGTAGATGCTAATAAGCACGGATTTGTTCTTTTTAGCCAGATCCAATGTCCAGCCTTTTCCAGCCAATATCCAGTTGCTGCCTTTCATTAGGGGACCACTTAGAAACTGGAGGTACTGCTCAGGGTCCAGGATCTGTGCACGGTGTGTGCTCCCTTGCCACGGTCTGCACTCTCCCAGGGCTTGGGGGTTTTGTTTTGCTGACCGCTGACCAAGCACATGCTGTGCTCCAGAGCCCAGCACCCCGTGCACTGCAGGCAGCGCGTCAGGGAGTGTCCAGCAACCTGTTCTCCAATGGACAGGCCAGCGAGGAGACAGAGGTAGATATCTACCTCCAGTGGATAACCACGTGTGAGATCCACGTCGGAGTTTTTAGGAAGTGGGGAGGAAAGCTGTGGAAGGGTTTGAAGGCTGAATGGTAAAAGTGTTTATGCAAATTGTTTCCTAAATTTAGTAGCTGGCCAGAGGATGGAAGTACAGTTGTCCTAGTATAGTTAACTGGCCTTGCACAAAACAGAAAATAACCCCAACAGGTAAATTTCAGTCATCTCAAAAATAATAAGCCATGTCAATGAATAAAGACAGAATCTAATGATGAGAGTAATATCTAGTGAGCATATGCATACATTTTGAGAGGAAAAAAAAACCCAGAAGGTGTACTTTGTAACCATACTGTTCTGCTTAGCCTTTCGTTTAAAATACAATCTTAAAAGAAATTTCTTTGTATGCTACACTGGAGTCAGAAAATACTGTTCTTGTGAATTCCTCTGTAATATGTTAAGGTTCCTTACCTGTTTTGTTGCTGCTACTGTTAAGGTTTTGCCTCTTAGAACCGCAAAGGTCTGCTCTCATCTGTGATCTAATTCCTGTACTGTTAAGACTTCAAAGCTTTTTGATGCTCAAGTTGTTATTTCTTTGCCTGGCTGTCACTAATTTGTCTAAAGTGTCTTTTAAGTAAGTGTGTGGTTTCTGTGAGTATTGTAAATGTTCCCATTTGTATATAGCAGATATTCCAGAACAGAAAGTCCAACTTCTTAAATTTGGTGAGGCTTTTTTCCCCCTTTCAGTTGAGCCAGGTTTTAGCCCAATTCTGCAGAATATTGCTGTGATGTCTTGTCAGCAAGAAGTATTTTACCCATAACATATATTCTACTCAGTAATTAATTACAGTTAGGTTAATAGAAGCAGCAATATGGTAATACAATTGCACATCCTTATTATCTGAAGAATAAGGATACTTTAGGAAGTTTGACTTCTCAGACTATAAATATTTTTTTAATTTTTTTTTTGAGATTGGTCTTAGTGTGAGAACCAGTGCACTCCTTGCTTAATAAAAAGGCAACTGGAGCATGTAAATGTATTCTCTGTCTTGTGGTCTTAGCCTCTTCTGTCTTCTCAGTGTAATGATGAGGAGGTAGCAGCCTTTCAACCAGTCTCTGTATTTATCTAGCATCCTTTCTTATAAGGATATTGGCTTTTATTATTCTTTAGTGCTATCCTCTCTATAATGCTTCCTTAGATACTTTTTTTTTTTAATAAAGGAAACTACTTACAGCTAACTGTTAAAAATGCTGTAAGGTATTTGTGTGTAAATTACTGTGAAGCAACTCCATGCAAGTTCTTTGGGTGCCTTTGGCAGTCTTGTACAAATACACCAAGACCAGCACTTGAACCTGAATCAAGTAAGGTAGCCTAGCAACAGTAAAATACTTCAGTTTGCTTCTGCAGGCACTGCTGTGCCATCCTAGCACCGCTCTTCCAGTGAGTGGCTGGACACACTGCGAGTTGCCCTGTCCATCCTTAATGCAGTAGAGGTGATAATGAAAAAGGCTCTCCTCTACAGTGGTGCCCTGAAGTAGAACCTGCTTCGCTGCTGGGGTGAGTTGGAGATAACTCCAGGGAAGTGGCAGTGACCTGTAGTCTTCCAGCTTGACCTGGGTGGGCAGGTTGTTCTGTGTGAATCCAGTTATGGCACTTCTGTGGCTCAAACCTAATAGGAGCAAAGACCAAATGATTTTAATGGGAGGGTAAACATCAGAAAACCACCGCAAAACAAAAACATTTATGTGCATGCACACACACACACATTTTTTACAAATACTGACTGTTTCATAGACATGGAACAGTGTTTTTGTGTGGATTCTGTAGCTGTCCATTGTTTTATGTTGAGATGATACGTTACACCTACTGTGTTTGAATCCCTTGCCTTAGAACATAAAGTATCTATTGCATGTTGCACTTAATCAAAAGCTGTTCTTAAAATGGTAGTCATCAATTATTTTAGTATTTGCTTCAGGCTTTATTGTTAAATGTTGAGTCATCCCACATTGGAAAGTTTATCTTTTCACCTACAAAATTCTTTCCAAACAAACTAAATGTCTCCGTTGAGTGTACATAAGAATAAAAGTTAATATTTGACAAAAATAAGGTTGTCAAATAAACTGTGAATGACTTTTGTTTTCATTATCCTTTCTATTGCCTGGGAACTAGATGGAAACAAACTGGTTTCTATGAAGCAGATCTACATTAGGTTACTTCCTTGAATTTTTGATGTAATAAAGGCAAAGTTAAACAACACTGCAGTTCTTGCAGATTTTGTCACAAAAGTTTAGTTGTATTAGTCTACTAATCTTAGTCTGCAAGGATATTTCCTTACATTTCTGTCTTAATGCCTAAACTGCAATTTTACAGGAGTTGAAATAATAACAAACTACTTGTAGATTGACATTTTAAGTGTACAGTCAAAATTATCTATCCATGTCTCAGGTAGAATATTTAAATGGTTTTGGTTTCTTTTTTGTGTTTGAGTTGCTTAAGTCTGTGAAGTTGTCAATTTGTGTGTCTAGACAATGGAAAATTTTACATTTTGGTTTTAGTTGCTTCCTTCGTGGTCTGTCCTGAAGTCTAGATAATAGTAATTTCTTCATTAAAATCTAAACTTACCTCTGGTTTTTGAATGCATTTTTAATGATGCATTTGATATGTAAATATTAAGTTAAGCTATATAGCTAACATGTAGTCTGTAAATGTGTTTATATGTATTGTAGTTTTAGAGGCATAACAACCTTTTTTTTTTTTTTACTTTAACCATAAGTGATTTTGCAATCTAATGCAGTGATTAGATCAGTATGTTTGCCTTGAGGCTTAAGTCACTTAATCGAAACTCAGAAAATTTCTAAAACATTCTTTATTTGAAAATAAAACTATTCAATAAAAGAAAACTGGCATCTGTATCTTTGTAAGAAAAAAACACTGAAGCAAATTAAGGGTGGTTAAGTCTGGCATGTGATCAGGCAGTGAAGATAAGGCTTCTTCCTCCTCTTCTTCTTGTTCTCCCTAGAGGTTTGTTTTCTTGCATACATTTTATGCAGCCTGTTGTACTGTATGTTAATCTTATATAACTGCTCTCTAAACCATTTCTATAATAGTTTTCACAAAGCTAGTGTGGGGGCCCAACGGTTTAACTGCAAATTAGGGATACAGTAAGCACAAAATGCCTTCCAGCCACAGCCAGGTATAGGATTAAAAGGGGTTTTGCAACTTTTCCTTGCCAAAGTTAAGAATAGTGGACTTCATAAAAATTGTGCAAAATTCTAAATGATCATGAGAAGTGTGTTTCTTCTGAAGTGCCACAAAAGAATGGGAGGAGGTAGGGAATCAGGAAAAGGCATGGATTAAAGGTTACTCTTCCTTTTTTGATTTTCACTTTATTGACTGATACTTTTCTTTGCTAGAGATCACCAGGTTGATACCTATTTTTAAAAGGAAGGATTTAAAACAAAATTTGGATTTTTTTAGGATGATGCTAATTTTATGCGGCACCTCTAGAGCCTGTGAATTCATTCTGTGAGGAGAAAAAATGTGATGTGGCCATGTGCCTCACTTATACAGATTGTAACTCTAGAATAGGGAGTCCATAATTCTAATTTAATATTGACTCTGTGTGTAAGTATATTTGTATGTGCCTGCTCACAGTAGGAATTTTTTTTAGCCTTCCACCAAAAAACAGCAGGCACTTAAAATAAGCAAAGAGTTTAAAGGTGTTTGGGATTTTTTGTGTGTCTTTCAACCAATGTGAATTATATTAATCTGATAATGTTTTCCTTGGCCAACATGGAAGTTTCTCTTGTGCAAAGAAATATAGTCATCAGTCTTCAATTGTTAAGTTTCATCTCTTTTAAATTCCAGGTCACTAAAGAGGCAAAAGCATTGCTGGTGTTACTTAAAGGTGTTACAGTGTTGCCCCTAGCCTCTCTCAGAGATGTTTCATGGATATCAGAAACCACAGTAGCAGAGCAAGAACCTAGCTCCCCCTGCTTACATGAGGGGAGGACCCTTTCAAAATATAAATAATAACACAAAAATATAGCTATATAAATCCTCAGGAACGTGTTGTAGTTAACTTTCAATGTATTTGTGCTTTGTTACTGGCAAAATCAGTACCTTAAAGGGAGAGATAATATGTTTGCTTCCTCTGCATGCTTAGGCAGTTTCACCATTTTCCTTTACTATTTATGTTTATTTCCCACCCCTTTCTTTGCCATCCACACAAGAAGGGGTGAGAGCTGAATGCTTAAGCAGGAAAATGTGCTTCCCAACTTGCAATAAGTATTGGGGAATCAGAGGCAGGTGTAGTATGCTCCCTGCCCCGCTTTCTCAAGTTGTTGGTATCTCTGCCTTCTGTGAGGCAGTGTTGATTTAAACTGTTGCTGTATCTTATTTGTTCCTGTTTGTTCTAAGTCACTTTCCTTTCAAACATAATCATCCCAGTGCTAAGATTTTGGTGTGTTCATGATTAAACGTGTGGGAATCAAAATGCTTTATTTTCCATCTGTGTTCTGGAAATTAGATTTTTAGCATTGCCCTAAGATGTCTTTGAAGCCCTACAGGCAAGCTGGGATATCAAAGGGCTACAGGAATTCAGCCATAATTGTTTTATGGCTTGCTAGAAATCAGACCTATTTGTATAGGTAGCATAGAAAATAGCTGTGATTTGACAATTTGGTGTCATTTATATCCACCATAAAAATAATAAAAAAGTTAAAGGGGTATTTTTGAAGCAGGAACTAAGCTGTAAATGCAAATTGCTTCTCAATTTTCTCAAAGGAACAAAAAGGAAACAGGGTTTAGGAAGCTTTTCATTGAAGCAAAGTTAACAAGGACCCTGTCTACTTTAAGGATATTTAATACTGTACTTGCATGGTGAAATTGCACATTTGTTTGTTCCTTTAGTACAAGATCACACCATTCAAAATGTACAGATTAAAAAGGATTTAATTACTAATAAGTCAGAAGGAAAATTAATGCAAACTTATGTGGCAGCATGAGTAAGTAGTTCAAGTGATCTCAGTTCTGGAAAATTTGAAGTAGTTCATTTTTCTATTGTGACTATAAGCATGATGCCCTTGCTGTCTTCTGGAAGTCTTACTCCAAATTACTTGTCCAGGTACCATTCATGACTGAACAGTTAAGTAAGCAGACCTGAAACTCTAGTAGGATACTTTCTCGGTTGCTTGGAGAAGCCATCTTGGAAATGTGTTGGCAATCTTGTTTGAAAACCAGGGGTTAGGAAGCACTGGATCCCCAAAAGGGAGTTTTTGGGTGTTCTGCTGCTTTCGAATATATTGATAAGCATCTGGTGACAGTGACGTACTTGCATTTGCCCTGCTTTTCACTTGGCTCTACAGAGTACTCAGAACACCTGAGTATGTTTGTGGGGTCATCCCAGTGCCCTGTGTAGGGGAGCGATGTAGGGAACAAGTGTACTCTGAGATACCTTTCAGTAGCTTGTGGTAATAGCAAGTGCTGGAAGACCATCTTGTCTTAGATAAAAGTAGCATTTAAAGAGATGTGACTTGGCATCAGCACAAATATCAGGTAGGAGAACCTGTCACCGTGCCTCCTTACATGTCTAAAGTGATGTGGAACTGCAGGTCAGTTGGGAAAGTAACAAAACCAGTTGCGAACTGATGAAAATTCCAGTACTTTACAACTACAGGGGCATCAAGGCATTAGTATTGCTCGAAGTGAGGATAGTTGAGGTGGTTAGCGTTTAGCTGGCAATAATCTCTACTTGGTAAATAAAGCAGAGCATGTTCAAGGTGGTGAAAGGAAGAAGCACTCCAACTTAAAAATGGAACTTAGAGGCCCAGAAAAATGAGTGACCCAGTACACCACGCTAAGTGTAGCAGAGGCTAGCAGTTCCGCTCCAGCACTCTTCCTTTTGTTGATCTAGGTGAGCCTGCTGACATCCAAGCTATTTTTATAGATTAGGCACACCCGATTTCTTTGTCACTGATCTCTTTCTGGTTCTTGAAAGCACTGATGTCTGTTGGAATGTTAATATTGTCTAACAAGCAATGAAACTTCTGTTTGCTGTTGGACTTGACAATGTATGAACAAAGTTTGGCACCTCTAATACTGGCCTGTCCTATGCAAATCTCACAGTATTCCTGTTAACTCTTACTCTGAGAAGGAAGGAGGTTTTTATCTCAAGAATTAATGCCATTCTTCCTGCTACCAGTACTACTCCTGTCACTAAAAAGACTGGTTTCTTTATTAACATCTCAGCTATCTTTGTCTTTTGGTATCTGGAGATGATTGAACATTTTAATAAGCTGTGGGATTTGTCTTAAATTCATTACTTCTAGATCTATTGACTTAAAGCTGTTTGCTCTCAATGGCTGTTAGATTGTCTGGTTATACCCTTAGTTGGTTTCCAGCTTTCACAGTCATCTGTTAAAGATGGAAAAACACTTTAAGATTTGTAGTTGAGCTTGTTACGGGTCGTGGTTTTTTCAATAACTAAATCTTGCTTTGAAGACATAGCTATTTCTTCTCAGTTCATGATGTTTGTTTGAATGTTGCCTCCTGACTTGAGTTGTCTTGCTAACATCTGTAATTTGGCCTGGCTGGTAAATATCTTCCCTCTTGTAAAGCAGTGCTCGAGTTTCAATTCTTGGGCTTCTCACTGAGCTAACAATGTCCTTGCTGGGATGGGATTATTCAGAAGTAGCTGGTGAGGATTTGGATTCTGTGAACTTTGTATGGCATTGAATGCTTATCCCATTTCCTTTTTGAAAAGCTTTGCCAGAAACGGAAACCATACAGTTGATGCAAGATGAAGGCCAAATAGCTGGTGACTTTTGTGCAATGAGATGTGAGCAATTGTAAAACTTACTATATAGCTTGAATTATAATGTGATTGCCATTCAAACTGTGTCTTTAGAGGGTTAGCACGTCAAGTAACTTGGGTGCAACTTGGCAATGTGGTTGATTGTTTGAGCATTGTGTAGCTTAAGTTGTTCTTGTTTCTAATCTCATTTACCTTCTGAATTGATAACATCAAGTCTTTCAGTTATGGAGCAATGAAAGAGTGGAGACTTTGGATGTATCTCAATAAGCTTTCATAAATTGTGGCACACTAAAGTCAATGAAGTGGGACTCTCCAGCTGTCTGTTCTAACAGCATGGCTATAGCCATTTGACTTTCCACAAGCTCCTGGTAACAAATATGTTTGAGATCTTATTTGGGTCATGTCCTGAAATAAATTAAAAGGCGATGTAGTTCATTGTGATTTGTGGGCATGTCTGACCTGTAGCAATTCCACTGGAGAAGAGGAAGTGCATCTGCTGCATATCTTCTGCTCTACATGCTCGTGTGGTCTCATGTGGTTGCAGTTTTGCCCTCTTTCCTCTTTGTGTAAAGAGCAGCCAAGGAATATACACAGCATGTCATAGGTGAAGTGCCTTTGTGAATTTTCCATTCCGTACTGTCCCCATTCTCAGCTTCTAAACCATCAGTAATGTGGCATTTCTGTTTATCTTTGTCTCTGTGCGCTAGTTGAGGCACCCAGAGAAGTTTATTTTCCATTTGCTAGTATGTGTTATCCTGCAGTTGCACACGTAGTGTAGTTCTTGGGGAAGAATCTGAAGTGCATCCATCTTTATTGTGAGCTCTAAGAGTGCCTGAGAAGCTTTAAATGGTAATGGATCCTTACAAGAGGTCTTGTTTATACCACTCCTTTTAACATGCTGCTGCTATGTCATTATTTCCTGTGTAAAGTTTATAGCAAAAAGGAACACGATCCCTTTTAAACATCTATAAAACAAGATCTCTAGCTGCAGAAAGTGGATTTGCAGCTTGTGAGCTTGACCAAGCTGAACTCCCGTATGGCTAATCTTACTGTGCCTTGGTTAAGGCTCAAGGTAAGCTCTTCTGGAGTTGCTCAGCACCTCACTTAAATAGTTTGTTCTCCTCTTCCTCTTTCTCAAGGACTGCTGTCCCAGTTGCTAGATAACTATTTTTATTCTCAGAGCTCTGGTGAATACAATTAGGTTCATACAGACAACAAACAATTTACTAGAGTGCAGTTACATTGTATGCCTTAATAGAACTGGGTGCGCCTGCTGCCAAAATGGATGGCTCATCTCTCCTTCTGTCTGTGTGCTGCCAGAGTTTTCCATGTGACATTGGTGTGAGCTGGGCCAGCACCCTGATTCAATAGAAAACAACTTCCAAGCCTCTCCTACCACTTCTGACTCTGAACTCTGAGAAGTTAATTTTCTGTTGGATCCCTGGGCTGAACTGACTTGCTCTAGAGCTACAGTGTCATCCAGTGCCAGCAGGAAAGGTGGGAATGCATGGCTAAGAGTAGAAGGAAAAGTAAGACTTTTTCCTCTTTCGGTGGCAGCTTGCAGTCACATAAGATGAGTGAGATACAGTGTTAAAACAAAACACGTCCTTAGAGTTCTTGAATACATAAGTATTGCTTTGACACTGCTGCTGATGTATCGTGGTCTTGGCTCTGACACTTGTGCCTTTGTACAAGAATCTTTAAGTCACTGTGGAACTGTATTTACTCTTAATGAATTTCACTTGTAAGTGCTGCAGACTTTGCAGCATGTTTGGGAGGTACAGGGCACTACAGTATTCATTTTTAAGATCCGAAAGAAATTGCAGAGCTTGGGTGAGTTTGCATTCTATCTGACAACAGGTTATTTACCAACTAGGAACCATACAGATCTGTAATAAGAAAAGCATAATGGAATGCTTTGCTTTTCACTTAAAGAAAAAAGTAATTTTTTTAAAAGCTTTTTTCTTTGGTTTTTCCAATGATTACATCTTGTTTTCCTTGAAGTGGCCTATGATGTTCTGTTTACTCAGTGGATAAGGAAGGCCAGTAAAGGGAGCTGTCTGTCTTGTATTTCTAGGGTTTGTACAATTCTGAAGAGCAGTGAATTCCCTCTTTTTTTGAATGCTCGCAAGGTTACCAGTATGCAAGGCATGCGATAGTACTCCAGGAAACTTCACTGCCCAGCTAAGAGAGGGGTTTGAAGAGATACTGTCTACAGTGGTCATGCCAAAGCTAGGTTTACTCCTTCATATATCTGTGATATCTGTGCAACTCTGTTCCTGCTTTTTATGTTCGAAGTACCTCCTCAAATTTGTGCTTTTGTTTTTGTTGGTTTGTTTTTGTATGAGAGCATTTAAACTGTCTAATTGGTTTCTTGACTGGTAATCTTAAACCCCCAAATAAATTAATCAGACTACTTCTTGGGTTTGGTATTTGCAGGGGAAGAGGGGAAATTACTTCACAATGTCTTGTCTTCTACAGTATTTGACCAAAACGAGCAAGCATTTTTATCTCCTGTCTCCAGAGACAAAACTCTCTGATGCCAGAGATGAAGATTACTGCAGTGATACTTGAAGATATGCTGCTTACTTTGATGCGCTGTTTTAAGAGCCTCCACTTGGCACAGTGTTCATCAACTGAATGGCCTACTAGTGATGGAGAGTACACTGCAGTCTGTCAGTGATGCGGGAGCTGAGCTCTGCCTGCCCGACTCTGAGCCTGCAGTAGAGAGAATTCTCATAACTCAGTAGGCTTTTACCACAGTTTGGTTGAAAGTGGACATGTAATTAAAATGTGGCAGCACTATTGATTTGGTATGTCTGTGATAGATTTAACTGGATGCAAACTTAAATTTTTCTTTAAGTGTTGGTCTCTAAGGATGAACAGAAGAGGCCAGCACTGACTCAGGCTGCCTCTCATGGTTTTGACAGTTATATACCAAAACTACTACTTTAACACTCTCTACAGAGGAAGTGATCCATACTGAAGCTGAACCAACTGTTCATTTTCCTACAGAAATTCATAACTTGGAAACAATCCTGACTTCATAAAAGCAGTGCAAACTGTATTTCTAATAGTATTTTGATAACTTATCACTTCTTAACTCGTACAATCAGCCTGAGTTTGGTGGAAATCTAAAGTTGAAAGGTTCTTAGTTGCTGTCAAGTCTTTAAAAAAAATAATTGCTTGCTTGCTTCTACTGCAGAAGAGTATCTTCCAGATCCAAGAAAGTAAAACAAATTTTTGGTCCTGAATCTGCAGGACATAAAGGTGTAGTGCTTCCAGAGCTGTTCTGGCACTTGTTATACAGTGTCTGAGACATCTAATGACCCTTCCACAGCATTCTAGCCAAAGAGCAGCATTGTTAGGAGTCATGGGGTGTTTTTCAGGTTGCTGGCAATGGTAGGGCTTGGATGGGCAAGGGTACTGCAGAGACTGTTGCTTCACGTAAACCTGAAGACACGTGCCAGTTGCTTGACAAAAACTAAATACTCTTGCCAAATAGCAGAGCAGCAGCTGGTTATACATTTGCTTCTGTGTCCAGTCTAGAGGCCTCTCCCATGTTTCTGCCTGCCTCTGGATGCATGACTTGATGCTGATATAAAATAATTTTTTTTTTGGAAAAAGATGTGGCCATCTCTCACTTGCTGTGATCTTTTAGATTATGAATTCTGTTGTCTCACTAGCAACAGAAGAAAAGTCTTGACTTCTGTTGCTGAGGGTAGGCACAAGTATTGGGACTGTTTTCTGTTTAGTAAGGGCAGCTGTTACCTTCAATAAGTATTTGAACAGGTAGAATAGTCTGCCTCCTTCTTTTGCTTGCCCCCAGGCTATCAGTGTTCAAAAGAGAATAATGTGTGACATCAGGACAGAGTTGAGCAATGGAGATTTCTGATGACATCAGGATAGGGTTAATGTGTGAATATGGAATGCAGAGGTGTTTCATTTAAGCAAGGTGAGGGAGGAGAAAGCTTTTTAAATCGCATGTCTAAAAATTTCTCTGTCAGAGTGGTCTGTTTGGTTATCTTGCATCTGTAGTGATATGAATGGGGCCAGATGCAGAAATCTTCTGACAGTTTTTCAAAAGGCCTATTTAAAGTAGTTTTATTCAGAGAACAATTGAACTCAATGGTATTGTGCTGCATGCCATCCCTCTCAGGTTACAGCAAAGTAATTTGAAGTTTTAAACTTCCATCATTGTAGTGAAATTGTAGGTGAAACTGTAGTTATTCCTTTTCAGCATAGTGTATAGTTGGAAACAAATTGTTTGGACTGTTCAGAAATGAAGTACATGAAGTGTCAGTACAACCGAAACCCCTTACCAAGCTCTCGAATGGGTTAACTTGAGAAGGCGTGGCCTTTGAATCAACAAGAGTGCAAACAAAAAAAGGTAGAGAGGGTCTGTGGTTGTCAAAAACATGGATAGTCTGCAGTGGTTAGGTCATGTTGATCTTCCAGTTTTCAAATTTTAAATGCTTTTTGCAGACATTTGCTGGCTTGTAGAATTGGCTTAGATGAAGTGAGGGAAGTGATGGGCATTTTTATGAAAGCATGTATAGTAAGTGCTTGGGCCTTCTGTATTTCCCCCTTCATTCTCTGGAGGGAAGGTGTACTGTGGGCATTTGTCAAGAGCCGAATGTCAGGGGAAGTGTGAGTGGGAAAAGTGGTGAGCACAGACTCCTCAGTAGAGCAGTGAGACTGGGACCTTTAGGTTTAGTTTTTTTCCTTGTTCAGTGTTAAGCAAAGCAGTCTTACCCACCAGTCCTTAAACAATTAGTTGAGTATCCTTTGACTTACATGTCTGCAGATGCAGCTCTGTATTAACTCTCCTGTGAGAAGCAGAAACTACCGTGGCTGTCTAAAAGCATTGCCATGGTTGTGAATTTGGTTCTCCTGTTATGTTCCAGTTTGTTGGGGGGAGAGAAGTTTCTGCAAAATTTTAGAAAGTTGAAACCTCAAAGAGGAATAGATTGTAAAAGACAATGAGTGAAAAACTAGAATGGAGATTTCCTTGATTAGATCCAACCGGTTGTTACTTAACCGCATACCTTTACCTGCTGTAAAAATACCTGACATAAAGATGAGATAACCTGTTCCTAGGACCAAGGGGGGAAAACCATTCCACAGCAAAATCAAGTGGTGCAAATTCATTCTTCTTAAGCAAATTTGAGATGTGTCATGAGGAAATCCTCTTGTAAAAAAGATTTTTGAACAAGATTTTGTTTGTCATTTTTTATGTTGTGAGTAATTCAAGCAGATTCTTCTTTCACCTGCTTTGTTCTAGATAGGTGTTGTAATTTCAGGTTTTTAATGTTTTTTTCATGCTAAAAAGCTTCATACTTGTCATTTCGGTTTTTTATCTGCTTTGGCAGGTCAAAACTGTTAACATCTATGGATGATGTCAGTGACAACACTGTCTCATACATAAAATTGGCAAGCAAGTTGTTCATGCTGTGTATGTGATAATCTTTTTTTCTGATACTTAAGCTTCTGTAAAATGGGAGTCTGAATTGCCTTTGAGGTTATGAGCTGTTCTCGACAGCAGTTTGAAATCAGTAAGAATTGTACTTTAACACCTGGATGTTATTCTGAAAAATTAGCAGCCCCCTCCTCCCCTCCCACCCAGCCACCCACCCAGCAATCTTAAAAGGCTAACACAGTAGGCTTGTGTTTTTTTTACTTGTTTTGAGAAATTTGTCAAAAAATACTAATTTTTTAAAGATTATTAGCTTATTGAAAACTTGTGTGTCTTTATTCACATAGTTTGCTTTGAAACATCAGGTTTCTTTTAACTTAAAACCAACAGAAATCCCAACACCTTAGGTCCTGAAATTACAAATTCTTGAACATAGCAGTAAAACCCTCCAAGGCACATGTTTGAAGCTGCATACTTGCTTAACTATTTGCAGGCCTAAAGCCTTTGTTTTACAAGTTCTGTCATTATCTCTTTTCCCCTTGCCTTGCCTTAGAAAAGAGATTCTACCAATAATGGCACTTAACTTTCTTCTCACAATACACTATTTGGGAATTTACTGTATTGTTTAATTTCCGTAAAATAGTGTTGATTACTGTGATTTCATAGAATCATAGAATAGTTTGGGTTGGAAGGGACCTCTGAAGGTCATCTAGTCCAACGCCCCTGCCG